>NC_143013.1:300264265-300536765 GCF_055824585.1 Amblyomma mixtum
TTCCGTACTTCACCTGGGGCACATTACATTTAAACTAACAAAAGAGCGCACGTGTTAAAATCACACGCTCTTGCCTGCCATGATAGGTAAATATTACAGGAAGATGTGAGCATCGGCACAATATTAAGAGAAAAAAAAAATGCCCGAAACACACTCCTCAAGCCAGCAAAACTGGTCTAAGGCAGCTGTAGTTTCCCCGGACGACTCGATTTGCAAACGTCCTACGGGGGCAATTTAAATCGATCCGCTACGCTTTTGTAGCCTGCTGCGCAGCATAGTTTTCATGTGCACAATTGAGTTGAGCAGAACGCCAACGAATCGTTATTCGGTCACCAACAAGCACCAATCAGCGCTAGAGATAGGGGGCTTTACGGGCCTTCTGTAGACTACCGTGAACATACACAACAAAAAGTTAAATCTGAACGATATCTCCGTTATGAAGATTCAGCCCTGCGACGCCGATGTAGTAAAACGGGCGAGCCAATACATACCAATTTCATTACCATAGTAACTTGCAACCATATATACCACCTTCTAAGCAAGCTTTTCCATCTCGCAATCCGTTCTACAGGCCTAGTGTAAGCCGGCGACGGTGCAGATAAGCGACGAAATAGTTGGGGCCCAGCGAAGAGACCGGGGGTCCCTTTCCGCGCTCTAGACGCGGGTACGAGACGGTCTCCGGCAGACACGCGGCGCGCGAAGGAGAGGAGGCAAGCGGAACAGAGCTCCCGAATGCAGAGGAGACCAGGGCAGCCAGAAGGGGGTGGAGGGTGGGTATAGAGAGCTGGGAGGAAGGGGGGAAGAGGCGGCGGCAGCGTCGCCATCCTACCCTCCGCCGCGTGCACGGCGGCGAAGTACCGTGACGGCGAGGCCGACCGACCGACGAGGAGGGCGGGGAACGGGCGCTGCTCAGCGGTGCGCGACGCTGGTTCCTGCGGGGCCGCCAAAGTTACTCGATTAGGGCGGACAGTCATTAGTACGAGCCAAAGTTTTCCGTGCCGCGGCGCCGCCGCGGAGGAAGCCAACGTGCACAAAAACGAGGCACACAAAAAGAGAGAGAGAGATGATAATAACGCGGCCGGCGTTGGCGGAAACAAAAGACGAACGAAAGGGACGAAGAAAAACAAAAAAACGATGCAACGAAGAATAAAGGGAAGACGACCGAGCATGTCCTTCGCTCCGCACAGCGCGAATTCGCAAGGACAGGAAAGGGACCACACCCCCTTCGAGAAAGATATATCACGCCACGGCACACAGCAGTAGCGCTCATCTCTCGCCGGCCCCGGACGGCGGGGTCGCGCAGCTCGCGCGCGGCGAATGGTAATTACGAGTGAGAAAAGCTCGTCCGGCAACACCAGGCCGCGGCGATGGCAAGAAGACGAAGTAAAACGCGTCGTGTAGCTCGCTCTCTCGCAACGCTCGCTTTGTTCTTGCGCTGCTTCTGTTGGCACGAATAGCAAGGGGCAGCAAAAACTAGGCCGACGATTCCACAGCGCTTTCCGTGTAGTACGTCTCTCCGGCACGAAAGAAAAAGACGGGAGACAAGGGAGACACACAAGTTGCCAGCGCCGAAGGTCACGCGAACCGCATGATCTACTATATCTTCTCGGCGTCGTAGTCGAGCGAAAAAAAAAAAAGAGAGAGAGAGTCTCGCGCAGCCCCCGGCCGAAGTTATGCAGCGTGCGCGCGTTAAGCATCATTTATCGCGGTGAGAAACTTCGCTTCGCAAGACCGGGGGAAAATTGATGAGCTCCTATTTTTTTACCTTCAGCTTTAGCAAGAAAAAGCTTTTCGAGCTTTTGGCCGCCGCGGTGGCTCAGCGGTTATGGCGCTAGGCTGCTGACCCGAAAAACGCAGGTTCGATCCCCGCTGCAGAGGTCGAATTTCTATGGAAGCAAAATTCTAGAGGCCCGTGCACTGTGCGATGCCAGTACACGTTAAAGAACGCCAGGTATTCTAAATTTCCGGAGCTCTTCACTACGGCGTCCCTCATAGCCTGAGTCGCTTTGTGACGTTAAACCACCATAAACTATGAACCTTTTCAGCTTTTGTTTTGAGTACGAGAGGACTACTTCAACGAGTCAAACCTAACCAAGAATCTCCTGGTGTCCCTGACCTTGAGGGTGCAGATATAAAATAAATATCACCGCAACTGCGTTTCGAACCCACGGCGGCACGAACAGATCAGCCTCGCTGGCCACTGCACGAGAGCAGTATGTCATCGCCGCAGCCGATCACGCCTCGTGTCAAACTGCAGCACACTCTCGCGCTGTACGTTGCACGTCGTCATCTTGATCAACTTCCATCTGCGGCGTGAACAGATTAGACCAGCTTAACCTCGATAAGAGCTTAAACTGAGTCTAATACCGTCGCCAGACGTGCCGCCGACCCAGCAAAACAAAACCATGGGCCAACCAGGCTAAACACATACTCTCACACGTCTACTCCGTTTAACTACGTTAGAACCCCAGGCCTTTTATTTTTCATCTGGGTAGAACATAGAGTTTCTTACTATTACCTAGAGGGAAAGCTGGCAAGCCGTCTATGGGAGTTTGCATGGAGACCCCACGTGACCACCTCAGCCACCATGGGCGCTCAAAGCATCATGGGGCGGTGAGCTACTTGTTGCGGAACTGCAACTTTTGGCCAAAAAATAATAAAAAAGATAAAGCTGTTTGATAGCTACAAACGTCCTAACATTCAATATCTTGTCTAATGATTGCAACAAACGAGCAGAAAAGCATTTAAGTGCAAAGTTTGCCTAAAATAAGACATGACTAGCTTTCCTATTGGCCAAGTGATGAACACAAAAAAAACTAATATTTCGTAATTAACAGGCGCACTTTTAAAAGTAAATATGTTTTCAGAAAAAATGTTGTTGTTTAGATACTTTAAGAGGTTTTTTAATGGCATTTCGGAAGAGTAAAACCTTTTATTGGCGTCGTGTGTCGTCGCGTCTTCACTACTATGGCTTTTGCACACTGCGTTCGCGCGAAAGTCGTCTGCGCACACACGAACTACGTTTTCGGAATGAAACGCCTTAGTACTGCCACTCTGTGTTCCCGAAAAACTAAGACTGTGCCGCAACAAGTAGCTCACCGCCCCATGATGCTTTGAGCGTCCATGTTGGCTGAAGTGCAGCGCCGCCAGCTTTCCCTCTAGGTAGTAGTAAGAAACTCTATGGGGTAGAATATACCTACGACTCGACAGCAAAGCAATTAAACGCAGCAGCATCTACCAAATCGCCATCGAATTAGAACTTTACTGAAGTGTCCTGGCCCATTTACATATTTAGAACTTACTCTTGATTATCACTTGTACACTTCACAGGGAGGCGAAACGCACACATGTGTACAGTTCAACTTCGCGACGTAGGCAGTGTATGGAAAGCAAACTTTTACGTTATCGAAGAAGACCGAAATCTCAGTTGGCGCGTCCACGGAGATCTCGCTTAAAAGCCAAGCCTGTGCCCGAGGGCTGAGCGAAAATTCGCGTAACCCTTCCGATTCTGGTGGAGCCAATTGATACCACAACACAAATGTTCAGCTCGCGATTCAGTAACGGACGAAAGCACTGATAATTTTTACTAGAAGAGTTGTTCTCTAATCAGTGTTGCTAATGGCATCACTGTTTTGACAACCCCACCGAGCTGGGCGGTCTGGGGAAGAAAAATTAGCACGGTGGGCATGGCTCAAGAGGCCAAGGCGTAGAAAATTTGTAGATTTCTACCTCGCTAACCATTCCTTCTTTTCCACTCAGATTTTTCATTTTTTTTGTGAAACACTTAACCAAGCACGTATCCGCGTCATAAATGCGCAATTACTGAATGCGCAAAAAGTTGGCTGCATCAGGTTCGATCCCGGCCGCGGCGGCCGAATTTCGATGGAGGCGAAATTCTAGTGGCCCGTGTACTGCGCGATGTCAGTGCAAGCTAAAGAACCCCAGGTGGTCGAAATTTCCGGAGCCCTTCACTACGGCGTCCCTCATAGCCCGACTCGCTTTGGCACGTTGAACCCCAATAATCAAATAAATAAGCATCGAGGTTTTGACAAGCGCGATTATGACGCCAGCAGGTTTCAACCGTTGCCAGCGGTGGCCATGCAGTGATGACAGGTAATCTTTTAGGAGAACATCTCCTGGTCTTTGTGCGGATGGTCCAATACTGAGGAGTTTGTTACACTGCTGGCATGAATATTCCTCGCGGAAATTAGACGAACTCTTAAATGAGCTTTGTGATGCCCTGCAGGAGTATTGAAATTTTTGCTATGGTAGTAGGTGAATATTGGGATCGAACCTCGCAAAGAAGCAGCAGGAAAAAATGTGTTCGGGACCATGCGCTTTTGCTCCTTTTTTCTTCACCGCTCACTCGCTCCTGTGAGCCACGACAGATGCTGCCGGAAGCGGCCGGGGCATGAACACTGTAGCTCGCGCACCAACGCTCATGCAGCACAGGAACATTGCAGCATGTATGGCTACTTCTCAAAAACGCAATTCAGAGTGCTCATAAAGAGGTTACGGTTTCACCCTGGCCGAGAGATATCAGCGCCGCGTAGGGCTGCGGAGGAAATGGAATTTGTTCTTGCCTGTACTGAAAAGCATTTCGTCGAGATGCAAACACTACATATTATCTTCCGTGGTAATAACTCGTCGATGTGACGTGAAAACCTGGTTGACAAACGCGCACGAGCCATATGCACTGTGCCTAGTGCATGCTGAGCACTTCGCTGTGCTGGGCTCCACGATAGGCGTCAGTGAAGCGCTTCATGAAGCTCGATAGCAGGGGGCGTTACAGATATAAGGAAAACCTTCCTGTTAATCACAGCCACTTTCTAGGAAGGCTATGCAGGTTTCGAACATGTACGTTTTTAATCTGACGCACCATCAACTGGAACACTTACCTGATTGCGATAAGAACGAGGAGATATTACATATAACGCAAGGTGAACAGGAAAGAGCTGCATCTCTTGTGAGAAATGCAACATCAATCGCTTACAAAATAAAAAAAGCTGCTTTCGAGTTCTCCACATTGCAAAATAAGATGCTTTTTCGTTCACTTTTTTACGTGAATTCCGGCAACAAAAGCAGCCTCTTTCGCATTTCACATCCACTGAGCTTTGATGTCGTGTTTCGACATCACACCTGAAAATCTATCAATGCTTATGCCACGAGCTTAAAACATTAACTGCGTGATTATGGAGCCTTAGACATTGTAAAAACACAGAGCGAAACAAATCTGCAATCAAGATTAAAAAAAACAGGGCCGAAAGAGTTAAAACCATGTTCGTGTCGAATGTTACAAAGGGGCGTAATGCAACGAGTTTAATCCAATAACTTGCCAGATCCCGCTTTGATCAACGTAGCGCGCTTCACAGACACTTTTGCATGCCTGAAAATGCCTTTGAAGGCCTCAAAAGCCCGAGCAAACAAAAAAATTTCGCACGCTCCCATTTTTCCCCCTCCTCCTCTATTCATTCCAACCAACTCGTCGCCGAATGAGTTAGCGCATCCGCTGCTTTCTCGCAAGCGGCACGCAAGCGCTTTTGACGAACAATGCGAGAGAGAGAGAGAGAGGGGGGGGGGGGGGGGGGGGCGAAACGAACAAGACCGGAGCGGGCCCACATAATGGCGCTGCCCTCCCCATCCTTCCCTCTCCACCGGCCTCCGCACGCTCAGCGACATGGGCGCGCTGCTCCCTTCAAATGCACTCGCCGGCGCCGAAAAGCGCGTCCGGCGACGGGCCCTTCCACTAAAAGCGACGCGACTAGGCAATTAGCTGCAGATACGAGTCCGACTCACTGGGTTTCACCCGGGCTCGCTAAGGCCGCCAGCTGCGCAGCGAATCGCATTCACGCTAGCGCGAAGAGCCGCCGAAGCGGACACGGGCTCCCGGCTTTCGAGTTCGTTTAACTCCGAAAAAGCGGACGACACGGAGGAACGGCATGCACTAGGAGGGAGGAGGATGAGAAAAGAGAGAGAGAGTGGGGGAGAGAGAGAGAGAGAAAGAACCCTGCGTCGTTCCGGCACGCCCTCACGCACGGGCCGGCGGAATTCAGGCAGATGGAGGAGGCACGTGCAGAGAGCGCGAATGCGACCGGGCCTTTGTCGCCCTCGTCCTTAATCCGGCGAAATTCAACAGTTGCGGAGGATGCGTTTCAACGTAGCGTCCGACCCTTTTCACGTAGCCATGTCCCCCTCTGCCTCTGACACACAAAGCGTCGGGAAATAAGGTTTGCGAAATAGAATTACGCCCATTCGGCGTAATTCGAAAGGCGAATATCCGCCGCGCCATTTCACGGAGAGTGCTCAATTTAAGTCCATTCTCAGGACTAAACCGTTATTGTAAAGCGCGATAAACACATTTACGACGGTCCCACCAATGCCTCAGCTCTCCGCGCAGGACGCGTTAAAAATGAAAGAATTTATAGCGCTCTAATGACGATGCCTGCGGAAAGTCGACACGAAATCGCTAGGCGATAAACTAATGGTGTCTTCAGCTGACGGCACTCGTGGAGTTTTCTACGCACTCGTGCGGTGCCCCACGTTCGGCTGGATGCCACTCGTGCAGTGCCGTACATTCGGGTGGGACGAGCACGACACGCGTGCGCGCCACCGCGCCACCGCGGAGACCGACGGTGGAGCGCGGTGCAATCCCGTCGTGCAGCGCGCGCTAGCAGACGACGCTGTTCGCGCTCGTTGGTTGACGCAGCATCGACGAAGAGGAAAAACGGACAAAGCATTACAAGTGGGCACATTTTAAAGAAATGTTGAATATTATAGCGGCCACAATGCATTTATTCGCGCTGCAATCACGCAGCCACCGGCCGGCGAGCCATGTGCCTTCCGTTGTGAGGAAATTAAAGGTTTGTCAATATTTTTGTCTTGCAAGTTCTGCCTTAGCTCTTGCAGCGAACGGCATATGCTGTTCATCCGGCATGCCCGCACTTTATAACATCGTACTTTTTGCCAACGTATGCACAGTTTAAAGGATATCAAAAAAGCGACAATGTGAGGCGCTTCGTGGATTGAGAACCACCTGCTGATATTTTCGGAAGTTACTCGAGCTGAAGCTCTAAAGGCGTATGCATCGAAACTGGCAAGCATAACGCTTTGGTGTGGTGTCTTACAAACCTGCGCCCCCATAATTAATCGCAGTATCTCTCGAGCAGGCTCGTGGGTCACGCGTTTTCCGCCGATTCTATCAACGCCTGTTACAAGCGCGCTACTGCACTGTTCTGAAGAGGCTGTTGCTAATTATACAAACTGTTGACTGCGCTCGTTGGCGTCGGCCGCTCGAAGGAATAGCCTCTGAGATCTTCGAGGGTCTCGGAGGCCTCAGTTAACAGACGGCAGAAATAGCAACGGCACTCTGCGAGTGTTTCGCACGTTCAGCTGATGTGCAAGAAGACGTGCCACTCGTGTAGTATTTGACGTCACTTCCTGCGCACCGGCACGGAGGCAGTACGTGTCAGCCGAAGACACCATAAACTTCATAGATTGCTGGTTTTTCCTCCTCCTCCTAATAACCATCATCATCATAACACAACCACCATCGTCATGATCATAGACGCAGTCGTCGTTATCATCCGCCTTCTTCCTGTTGCCGGTATTAAGCTCCACAGCTTCCAGGAAGTCGAGCCTAACTCGATTGTTTACACGGCACCGAGCAAAACAGCCGAGAGAGAACGAGATCAGCTCAAAACGCGTCTCCAAGGTGGCCCCCTATTTTTTACCCCTAATTTCTCCTTCTTAAGCCCGGAAACAAATTTACGCCCCCAGAGCCGAGACGCGCCGAGCTGCGCTCCTGGCATCGCGGAGCGCACAACACCCTGATACACGACAGCACAGCGCCGCGTCCTCGTAATGAGATTTCAGACGCGCGAGTTGCGCCGTAAACAGGGTCAGGCCGAAGCCAAAAGCGCGAAACAATGCGTCTCGCAAGACAGATGGCCCAGGAGACGCGATAACAGCAACAAAAAAAAGCAAAACAAAAGCACGGAGGGCTACACTTCCGTCTTCCCTCCCTCCTTCTTTCCTAAAAGCGTACGCACAGGTATAAATCCAGGTACTAGCCGCCAGATGCAGCTGTGGAGGCACGGGGGCACTGGGGTATCTGTTACAGCCGGCGTCGTCCCTTAGGCGGAAGCGGTTGTTGCGACGCGCGTCTGTTCTTTCACTCTTTCATATCTTTTTACTCTCCTCTACCTGCACGTGGCAGCGGTGGTGCTCAGCTCGAGCCAGTTGGCAGGCCCGTGCAGTTTCCTTTTCATCCTTCTTTCAGTACCAAGAACAACAACAACAGAGCTCAATTTATGCGACGCACCTTAACTATTCCAAGAGCGAAGCTTTCCTCCTATAACGTCAAAAAAAAAAAAAAAGATAACCGGGCACAAGCCGGCGCGTGCACGCTCGCTCAATGCATTCGGTTTAATTTGCATAGCGGAGCACGGAGTTCCCCTTTAGCGAAAGGGACCTAACAAAGCAGCCGCCGTCGACGACGAGGAGTCGTGACGTGAAGCGGGCGCCGGGAGGATTCTCTGAGCAACGCGTGCGTGCGCGCCTGCAGGAACGTAGCAGGCTGACGAGGGAGAGGGCTATACCGTCTCTCTCCCCCAATTCTCCGGCTGGCTTCCGATTCTCGGAGCTAGAATAAGGGAGAGGGGGGGGGGGGCTATTTCCAAATTTATACACGAAAGAAACGACGCGGTTTGTGCGAGTGCCGGCAGCAGAGGGCGGCAGTTAGAAAAACGCGCAAGCCCTGGTCAGGGCGCGCACGCTATGCCGCTAAAGAAACAGGCACTGCACTGCCCTTCACCCCCCCCCCCCCCCCCCCCTCTCACCAGCCACAACCGTGGTTCGCCGCGGAAACAGCGGCTGGAGTCAGATGCGACTAGTGAGGTGCAACTGGCAAACATGATGTTAGTCGCGTTGGAACAGACAATTCGTGATTCGAAGGCGCCACGCGTGTCACTGTCCTTGCCTGCCACGAAGGGCCGGCGCAGGGGTGCCGGATAGTTACGAGCCGCTGTTGAGTGCGAGGTTTGTCAAAATTTTACCTCTGACAGAAGATCACAACACCTGTATCTCTCTCAAGGCAGCG
Organism: Amblyomma mixtum; assembly: GCF_055824585.1. Taxonomy (NCBI): domain Eukaryota; kingdom Metazoa; phylum Arthropoda; class Arachnida; order Ixodida; family Ixodidae; genus Amblyomma; species Amblyomma mixtum. The sequence goes on from NC_143013.1 coordinate 300,273,363, forward strand.
TACTTTTACTGAGGCAGTGCATAGAATTTGTGCAGTTGACAACAACAAGAACAAAAATAGTAGTGCGAATAAACCCAACACAACAACAACAACAACAACAAGCAGTGCATAGAATTTTTGCAGTTGACAACAACAAGAACAAAAATAGTAGTGCGAATGAGGGATTTCACAGCACACGAAACCCAGTATAGGAGATCTCAGAGACAGAAAGAGAGGGCGAAGACACTGGAAGAAGAAAAAAATAAATGCGAGAAACGATAGACAGAAATGTCGCTGTTTTGGAGCAGCGCGATTTCCAAATGGCGCATTATACAAGATGCGCGCCCATAAAAGGTCGGATATATATATATATATATATATATATATATATATATATATATATATATATATATATATATATATATATATAGAGAGAGAGAGAGAGAGAGAGATGAGCAGCCGTCATCTTCATTCCACCGGAGTTGAGGACGACGATAGCAGCGGGCGCACATCAGCTCCCGCCGAGGCACGCCACACCACATCACGTCACGATGCAGCAGAGAAGCGGCCTTCGAGGCGAACCCCCCCCCCCCCCCCCCCCCTTAAATCTGTTTTCAGCTTTTTTTATTTTCTCTTCTGAGAGTGGGTTTTGCTTTTTTGGAGACTAAAAGGCCAACAGCCTCTCTGCGCGTCTGTTTTCTGTCTTTGCATTTCGGTGTTTTTTTCTTTTTACCGCCCCGCATAACGCTCCTGCTTCTTCAACTGCCCACCGTTCCCTTTTTGAGAACGTTTGCCTTGCTAATGCCAATGCAGGACGCCCTGAAATCCTCAACTGCAACAAAAGAAGAAAAGGAGAACAGGAAAAGTAAACAGAGGAGGAGAAAGAAAAAAAAAAGAGTGTTGAAGAGGACGATGCAAAAAAAGAGAAAGGGCGATACCACAAGGACGTAGCGCGAGGCACGTGTAAGAGACTAGAAGGACGAAACGAATGGAACGCGGCCGGATGGCAACGGCCCGCGTTTCGCAATGCCACGCGAAGCAGTCCGACGGGCCATGAGCGGACGCGGGCGCGGAGGAGCGGGAAATGGAAGGGGGGAGGGGGGTGCAGAACATCACAGCGCTCACCTTTAACGCTGACGCGAAAGCATGGATATAAATCTGGGCGCACGAGCCAGGTGCATGACAAGAGAGAAAGAAGAAAAAAAAAAGACGGGGGAAAAGAAAAAGTGGGGGTCGTAGCGAGTCACGCCTAATGATGTGCCACAGTGGCTTTCTAGCACCCCATTTCCAGACTCGCCCACCATCACATCCGCTTTGCCTCACTTCGCTCTTTCGCGGTCGTAGAAAAAGGAGAACCGTACAGAAACGTCCGAATTTATTTTTCCTTTTTTTTTTTTGTTCACGGCATTCGCTGAAACGAAGGGTCTCGCGCCGCGTCGGCAGTTAAGCCATTGTGCCCGGGCGTGGACAGGGGGCGCTCGCGGGGTGGTTATAGAGGCGGGACACGTGAGACGGTGCCCACGAGGCCAATAGGCCAGAGGCCACAATGTATATACTCCATCTCATAAGTTCCTTGCAGCGCTGAGGGAGGTACAGACCTCCACAGCCAATCAAGAGAGCTCGTTAAACGTGTTCCTCTGCGACTGATCGTCTCCTCGTGGAGTACGCAGATATCGTTTGAAAAAAAAAACCTAAATCGGCGCTGTCTACGTACCAGAAGCGTTAACACGCTTACTAATGGGAAACACACGCATTCTGCGGGATGTTATGCCATTCGTCACGCTCGTATTGTTAATTCGGCCTATGCGAACGGAGGCACAACGATAAGCTCAGCCGAGTGGCGCCATCTGGTTGCCGGAACGGAAACCATTTTTGTTAACATACCGAAGCTCCTCTTAGGACTAGAAGCGGCAGAATCGTCACTGTGAATAAAAAAACGAAGCGAATTGATAACTGATATGTTTTTTTTATAGGCCAGATGAGACGAAGCGAAAGCTCAGTTGTTCACTTACAGCCAGTGAACGTGCTTAAAACGGCAGTAACAACGACAATTTGGTATGAGGCACGGGGTCCTGGTCTGAGGGGGGCTGCCATTTTGGAAACGATGTTAGAAGGTACGCAAGAGTTGCGCACGCTAAACTCGCGAAACTGCGCATGTAACACAAGCGTATGCTAAGGTTCGATATGAGATAACGTTTCGCGCATGCTCACTTTGAAGCACGTTATCCTATATATGCATCTGCCTATTTTATAGCGGAACTGCATTCTGCAGCGTCGGAACGGCTCCTCTGCACTGATCGCAGTATTGGTAGTGCTGCAAGGAACTAATGAAATGGAGTTACAGCATGCATGTACAGGCAAGAGGAGTCGCACGCTGCTGCCAGCGCAGAAGAGAATTTGCGAGGTTGCGTCACCTGTTCTCGTTTCGGTCCAGGTGACTCGCGAAGAGGAGGAGCAAGGTAGAGAGAGAGAGAAAGAGAAAGAGAGAGAGAGCAGTGTGTCGTCACAATCTGGACGACCGACACTTAGGCTAACTGCAGAGCTTCACGCTGCAGATTAAAATTTATGTCGGTGTACACAAAAGCAGCCTCCACTCAGACGCCGCTCATAACCCACAGCGCACCTCTGGGACATAAGGGCCTATGGGTTTCTGGAAGGGTGGACTCGCGAAGTGACGCTAAGAACGCAGGGTATTCGTGGTGATAAATTTCTCCGTAAGACTTCACGTTTCTTGTTTTCTAGTCCTCAGGCAAAAAGCAAAGAGATTAAGTTGTTGCCCTTGCAGTTATTTCCACACCAGTTGCTAGTTTTTTAATGGCCTGAGCTGCCACTGTCTTGCTTTTCTTCCTTTCGTAGTCAAAAATAAACTGCTTGTAAAAGTAGAGATCCTTCCGTTACTCACATCATCGTGTCTTTTTAATGCATACCTTATGTTGCCGCAAACTATGCAGGCTATTTAGCGTTACATAGTACACACTGTTTATTAAAGAGCTACACGTACAGAGCACGCCTCTTTAAATAGGGTTGGCTAGCTAGGCGGAAACGTTCCCGGGTATGCGTTAGCGATTACGGTTCAGTTACCCAGCACATTCTCATTGCCTTTTAATTTACACCTTTAGGCCCGATCTACACTTCAGCAAATGAAAGGCTGTGTATATAATGACGGAAGACCCTGTCAGGTTCAGCGATACCTGCGGTTTAAACCTCGTTACAAAGCTGACAGTAAGCGAAACCGTAATGAAAGTGAAATACATTAGGCGCGTTCTGGAAGTGAGGGAAAAGCGGTGTCGAGCCGACCCTTTTACTTCCCGAGTATGAGAAGGCGTCGCGGGTTGGAAGCAAAAGAACGGGTCGTGAAGAAACGAAGGGAAGGCTTCCCACACGTAGCAGGCAACGCGGCTTTGCAGTGTTTACCCTCCGAAGTGGAGCACCGCGCTAAAACGGGCCGATCACGTTCACCCAGGGGCTGCGGGCCGCCGATAAGGCAACGATACAGGGCTGGATAAGCCGGCTCGCTCTGGCCCGGCAAACAGAACCAAGGACGGGCTAAGGAACAAGCCGCTCACTAAAGGACGCCTCGCCCGGCTTCGGAAGGCGGCCTGAGAGAAGCCCACGGAGCAAGACACTGGGCGTCGATGAAAGTAGCGCACAAAACGCTAAGGTTCGGTTAGAGGCGCTTACTTTGTAAGGAAGGCGAACTTTGTGAGCGTGAGCCAAAGACTCACTAAGAAGCTACACAGATAAAAAATGCAGAGATGAGTTCTATTTGTAGTCAGTTGTTTTTATCGTTCCTTTTCTGAAGCGTTACTACTAGAAAACAAATAAGAGAGAGAGAGAGAGAGAGATAAAAGGACGGAAAGGCAGGGAGGTTAACCAGGGGATGCCTAGTTGGCTACCCTACACTTGGGGAGGGGAACAAAGGGGAAAAAAGGAAAAAAATATAAAAAAACTATGGGGGCACTTTGGCAGCCTGAACTGAGCTAGGCAAAAGCCTTTGTCGCACTACTTCGACTGCCATCGACTGCCTGTGTTAGTTACAGTTGCACCGCTTGGGATATCCTCCTCCACTAGCTGCCGCACACCGACTGACGACGGAGAAGCGCTCGACGCCGCCGCGCCGACAGCTCCACCTATAGACGAAGATGAGGTCACCTTTCGGCAGCTTTCGCCTTAAAAAGCGCGCCATTAAGTGCGGGCGTTGCTTTGCCTCGCCTTAAACGCGCAGCAGTAAGCGTGCATGTATACCTTGCAGCACGGCCGCTCGCGACTGCGCTCAATGCTACGCATTCAGGCGTTTGTAGCAGGAATTATTTAGTCGGCTTCGCATGAAGTGGTGAACTTCAGAGCAACAAGACTGCCTGCCACACAACGGACTGAAAAGTACCAAATCCCGTGCATAGCTGGGGACTTAAAGGAGCCTCCCTTGAGCGCGCTGTTCCAGCTACCTCTACAATACTCCGCCACAATGCATGGAAGGTGCCCATCGCACAGTGGTGGCACTACAAGTACCTCCTTCTAAAATCGATGACTTTGCCTATGCGCCCCCTGTCTGCAAGTCGAAACACCATGTAACTTGCCGGAGGCGCTGGACAGATTTTGTTATTAGCTGCAGGTGCTAAGTATTGAGCTGAATAAAAAAAAATAGCTAGGTTTCATCTATGAAACAGAATTCGCGCCAGTTGCGATTTTCCCCAGCGGCGGTTGAGCCCGGCGGCGGGGACTCCGTCCTAAGCATCCCCACGCGCGACCCCCCCCCCCCCCCCCTCGCACACACTTCTCGCTGTCTGGTCTCCGACGGTGAGAAAGCAGTTGTCTGGCCAGTGACCTCCTGTACGCGGAATTCCGGCTCGAGCGTCTGCGGGGCCAGCCGGGGCTCGGCGCGGGACGTTTCGGCGCGATAGTTTACGTTTCGTCGCCGCCTCTGATTCGTCGGTCCCGGGCCCCGGGCTGCCTGGGGAGGGTGAGGGAGAGAGGGGGACAGAAACTACGGGGGGACTGTGGAATGTGGCGGAGAGCAGTCGAGGTGGAGATCTTGGATGTGGCGGTGTGCTAGCTAACCGCGCGTGTGTGTGAAGTGTCAGCCGAGAGGTGGTCGGCTCGTCGCGAAGTGTCTGGGCAACGAGTAACGACTCCGGGGACCCGACATCGACAGCCCGACGCCTATCTCGGACCGGACCTCAACCACCCGAACAGCTAAGCCCCCGCCACTCCCACATTTACGAACTATACCCTAAATTCTTTCCTTTAAAAGTGACTTGTATTTGTATTTCCTCTCGCCTGTCATATTTGATACTGTGTGTCAAAGCTAAAACTTGTTCCGTCTGCCCTGTGTTTACGCTGTGCTATTCTTGATGAACTGATGAAAGTGTTGTTCTCTTTGTTAATTAAATTCTATTCACTCTCATTTCCGACTCCTGTGTCGTGCCTCCGGTCAGCGGCTGGTCAGGCGTGGACCTATCGCCGGTTAGCCACTCGGTCCTGCTTACAATCTGGCACCTGGGTGGAGGTGTTTGTCTCTCCTCCCCTAGAATTGGTAACAGAGAGTGTGGAGCCCATTGGAGGCGTGCTCCCCACATCGTGACAATCTATAGGAATAAACTACGGCAGTAAAACGGCCCGGGGAGCGTCTAAAGCGACATGCACTCAGCATCAGAGAATTTCAGCAGAACAAAAAAAGATGGGGTTCTTGCATGGCCCCCTAAGAAAGGACAACCAGCAGAACCAACGACATCTGTCAAACGTTTCTATACTCAGCGACATTTTGTCGAGTCTGCAGCCGTGCATGAAAAAAAAAAAAAAGAAAGCCAACCGCGTACGTTATTCTTTCCATTCCTCTGCCGTTAACTATCAATCGCCTGCGTCACTCTCCACAACACAATTTCATACGTTGTTTCGTTATTTTTGATTCGCACATTTCATTGAAATCGCAAACGACCCGGCGTGCAACACTTGCAGACACCAGTAAACCATCATGCACACATTTCTGCCTTCGTCCTCGCTCCAAGGCTGGACGTTATGCCCTGCGGGTGGCATTAAGCCAGCCGGACATCATAACCGTGCACGATTCCCCTGCGTGGGCGAACCTGGCCTGCATTATGGAGAAGAAAAACGAATAAAACTTCCTACAGCCGCCTCGCGCTTCCGTGGCCCATAAAGAGATTCGACTGGTCCTGCAGTGTGTGAGGCCGGCTAGGCCCGTTCACAGATGATGTAAAGAGCGCTGCATCAGTGCTTCCTATACTACGCCCACATCATTTAGTGCCCCTTCCTAGTGCGGTGTAGCCATTTTTTTTTTTTACAGTTAATTCTTGTCTCATTAATTGGCAACTCCGCAGTGTTCCCAGAACATTTTGAGCTGGCAGTCCTATATCCCTTAGGGTCGCGTCTCCCAGTACCAACTAACCGTTTATGAAAAGGTCCAGTGGAATGATTCGAAAACAGCAAACTGAAACTCAGTTCGTGGCCAGGGACGATGGTTCATGTTACGCAACGATGATGCCACAAAAACTACTAGAAAAAAAGCCTTGTACGGGCGTTTAATGGCTTAAGTAGCAACTGAAAATGATGAGTCCTTTCATAAAATATCCGAGACGAATATAAGCCTCAACATTTTGTTAACGAAGCGGAGAGCGTATATTAGTAACATGCGAACAGTGTCCGTTACATCGGAAACGCAATGTTGCACGCAGAAACCATCTGAACTGAGGCCACGAAAGCAGCAGACTTGAAAATCTATTTGCGCCGGAATTAAATGTCCTGCGGGAGCCAAACTAGGCGGAATGAATAAGGAACGAGAGAGAAAAACCTATAGAATAAGTTTCGACAAAAAACATAGCAAGCTTGAAGAATACCAGAGCTGCCCATTGACTATTTCTTTGTCTACTAACGTTTCATGATTAGCGCTTGTGTTAAGGTGTGAAACAAAGTTGTAAATCTTGCGTTCTCCTTCCCGACGACCATTCATTCTCATTTAAAAGAGCAAGCCTTCCGTTTTCCGATGGAGCAGATTAGGGGCCTCCCACCACTACCTCGAGCGCTCCAACCGCCAAGTAAGGAAATTGTGCCGATCAGGAACGTTTGCGCAAATTCCTAGTAAGAAGGAACGCTATCGTGGTCCCATCCACTTCAGGGGTGATAAATTTCCATCATACGCGCACAACTATTCTTCTTTGCGTATTACGGCCGCGAGGAAAAAAGGGAGGACGGCGGCTCTCAGACACATTTCGAGAGCTCGGCGTAGGAATGCTGCAGGCGAGCTAGAGCTTCGGGCCAGGGCCCAATTAAAATACAGTGGCTGCTTGCCGTTTTTCTCGAAAGAAGTAAAACGTACGCGAATAAAATGTCGAAGAAGAGATTAAGGCCTCGTGCTCAAATTGAACCCTGCCCGAAACCAAGGATCAAATTAGGGAGGCAAATGCGATTCGGAAGGACACACTGTAATGCTGATCGCTGAATGCATGAACAGAAAAAAAAAAAAAGATGTCGGTGCAAATTTGAACCCACAAGTTTCGCTTCTGGACCTCGCCGCTAGTAAGTATTAAAAAAAAAGTGGTAAAAAAATAAACCGCGGAAAAAATTTAAACGAGCGAAGAGGAAGAGGGAAGCCTGATAACAATGGGCACGGAGCCCCAATATAAAAAAAATAAATAAATAAAAGCCGACGAAACACCTCTGCCGAGCAAAGCGCAAAGGCATGAGAAGCAACTCGCATTAAGGGTTGGAGCCGCTTCGAAGGCAAGTATTAATCTTAGGGTCTCATTAATAAAAGAATCCCTAATGAGCGGTTCAACCGCGTTCTGGGGCGCCCCGTTTTGTTCTTCAGTCTTGCGCCTTGCTCTCTTTGCGCGATCGGAAGTCTTGCCACGTTTGCGCAAAAGGGAGCTGGCGAGAAGAACAGGAACGAAGAAGAGGATGGTGGGGGGCGCTTCACAGTTCCCTGAGGGTTACCGTATAATCACGAGAGTCGGTATCATCGGTTTCCACGAGGGCGTCTTCCACCGCTGAGAGCGAAGCCGGCGAGCTAGAGATAGGAGGCTAGTAGCGTATTGCGATGCTTTATTACGGGGTCGGAACTAAAGAAAATATGGAAGCGTGATTACACTGTACATAGCGTTAATATGCGAGCAATATGTATTCACGCCTTGTGCCGAAGTTGGCGTCGTTTACGAACTCCGGACGGAAGAAACAACGCGTTTCGTCAGAAGGCTATGGTCTACTTTCCAACAGTGTTCTATAAAGCGTGATCGAGTGTTGCTCAGGCCGCTTGAATCATATCTGCACCTAATGATGGTTTGGCTTGGTTTATTGGTGTTTAACGTCCCAAAGCGACTGAGGCTATGAGATACGCCGTAGTGAAGGTCTCCGGAAATTTCGACCACCCGGGGTTCTTTTAACGTGCACTGGCATTGCACAGCACACGAGCCTCTAGAATTTCGCCTCCATCGAAATTCAGCCGCCGCGGCCAATGAGTATCAAGCTGTTGCTATTATTATTATTATTATTATTATTATTATTATTATTATTATTATTATTATTATTATTATTATTATTATTATTATTATCATCATCGTCATCATCATAAGAGAAGGAAAAAAGAAAGCAAAACGAAAGCGAAGGGTTGTCTTTGCCACACCGTTTTCACTAACTGCACTTCTCAATCGTGAACACTTTTAGCCTGCAGCTCGTTTTTGTAGATAAGATTCTTTTGGAGGAAAAAAAAAAGAGATAATGCGAGCGACGGCAACGTAGCTGTGCCTTCCTTTGACAACCACGGCGTTCTGTAAGCAAGCACTATATGTGCCGGCTGCACGCTTATTTCGAGATAATCACAATATTTCGCCGTCAAGCTCAGCGTGTCATTCTTTTCTTTTTTTTTCAAGGCAAGTTCAAGTTACGCGAGAAGAACACTGAGAAAAATACCAATGACGGAATCTAAGTCGGCTTTCCTAGATTCTGCTAAGAAAGGAAAAAATCCTGACAGGAACATTCAAAGCCCTTTCCTTGTTCTCGAATGTTTACCCAAAGGCCCGAACATAACACCCGCAACCAAAATAAAACGAGCTGTAAAAAAGAGATGCACAGAGAAGCTGGGACATTATCAGAACTTGCAAAAGCTAATGGCAGGCTTCTTTAGCGGGCATAAAAGTAGCAGAAAGTTGAACACGCAACTGCCCCAGCTGGCGTGTACTTATTCTATATATGCATGCGCTCAAAGCAGCCTGCTAACGACGATAAATTAAATTAAAAACCCTTGGCGCCTTCTTATGCTGCCAGTCAGCTGTCGACAGACACGCCTTTCTCCTTAATACCGCCCCGGTGCACGCTCAATGGCGTGGGATATTTATAGCCCGTGCCATTACACGCAGCCTGTCAGCAACGCTATACGCCGTCCTCGCGCAACTGACGTGAAGGCCAGGCGCGGGAATATGAAGGAACCCAACGGCTCCGCCCATCAGTGTGAAAAGAGAAAGCGCTGCAAGACTCCACTCGGCCATCTCAGACGCAAGCGCGGTTCGCTGTGGAAAGCACAGACGCGAGCGATTAAGCACCCTCGCGAAGCTTCCAAATGGGCGCAGTAGCTGCTGTGAACGACGAAGGCAGATGATAGGTTGGGAGCCACTCAAGATCATACAAGACACAAATAGAGGGACAGCCAGAATTTTCTCCGCTACATCGAGGACAAATGTGGCGGTGTTCAGCTCAGAAAACGAAGAATAAAAAAAACGATGGCCGATTTACGTAGTTAGGCCAAATGCGAGTTAGGCGCGCTAGGATTTCGGTTTTCGCTTCGGTTCCGGTGTTCACGGACGGCAGTTGTTCGCATAGTGATAATGGATTAATGTCCATATGTAAGGAATTGCTCATTCTCTCCACTCATATATCCCTGGGATTCTTCTACTACTTCTGGCGCAGCGGTCAAGCGATGCGCCACTGCCCTTCTATGGCAGGTGCTCCCATCGGGGGACTTGGGTTGCGATTCAGGTTGCTCTTTGCGATAAGCCTCTCACGATTAATTTAGTTACCGCCTAATACGGTGGGCAGGTGAGCAGCCCACCGTTAAACCGGCTTTAGACAAACACACAACGGGCTAAATGCGGGGAATGGCCACAATAAGTGCTAGCGCAATAAAACAAAACTCGCAGAAGTTGGCAGCGGCGAATATAATATTCGTTTATTCGTTATTATTTGCCTTCTGCAGATGAATGCATGTAATGTCACTACGCCGTCACTGTGATTGAGCCACTCGACGTGACGAGTTGCTATGGTACGTTGAAGTGACCTCATTCATGACGTCACTGCATGCTGACCAATCAGCGTGCCGCGATGATGCCGACGACCGCAGGACCGGGAAATGCGCCCTCACAACAGCTGTCGCTGTAGAAGGCTCCGGTCTGTGTAGTTTTAGGCCGGTAAGCTACATAGATCAGCCGGCACCGCTACATATGGCGCAAGAGAAACTAACTACCTTCGAAGGTAGACACAGCTTTAGTTTTGGTTTCTGAGCGGATCGAGCCATGTCGGATGTACTGACAGTGCCACCTAGCAGGCCGCGTCATAGAGAATCATAAAAAGTGCATTAAGGACTTGTGCGGACTGCACGAAGGCGTGCAGGTCACGCAGTTACCAACTGCCTAAATTTAAGAAGCAAAGAAAACTATGCGATCTCTGTGTTTTCTAGGCATCTTCAGGCGGCCAAGACTGATATGGTTTATATTCGCAGATCAACCGATCAAAGTGGGCGCATATTTGATGAAAGCATGATAGACAAGTTGCTAGTCAGGAGCGTTTTCTCGACTCCCAACCTGATAAAACAGCAGCCTCTATAGATTCGCATCCATCCATTACTTCTTCCACGTAATAATCTCTCCATTTTTTTTTGGCTTTCATCATGCCCCTTGTTTCTCGGCCCTTTTGATTGAGGAAGACCAAATATCTACGAGCGAACAACGGTTCGCACCTACATAAAAGTTGGAGAATATAGACCTTGCCATTTAGAAGGTAACGGGTGTTGTTTAGTGGTTCTGCCCTGTAACCAAAACAGTAAATAAGCATTACTCAGTTAAGCACATGACTTCTATAAAAAACAAGAACACGTGAAAAAGTTTCGTTGACAATATAACAAGCAGTGCGTGACACCGGCAACCGAACAGCCTTCACACAAAAAAAGAAACAAGAAACCATCGACTAGCATACCGAGTATCCGGGAAACCAGCAAGACATAACTATGCAGTGCTTCGCTCCTGGATTAAACGAGTTCCGCACAATGCCGCTTCAGGCGATCACTCATGTCGGTGCCATTCAGCCGATGGCATCTCAGAAGTGGCTTGCACGAAGGAGGAGTCTGTTGCTGCGCATGCGTGAGGCGCGACGTTAAGTGGACAAAAGAGGCCCGCTTCTAGCTGTAGTTACGTGCAGTGCGTTGTCTAGCTTTCTTATTTGTTTTATGATTGAGAACGCCGTAAGCGACTGCTACTACCTCCTGCTTAAACGCATTGCACTTGCGATGCCAAACACGGTACTATTCGTTTACCTAGACAAGCTGTGTACGAGGGGGTACCCAAAAGAAACCGGACTTATTTTTGTTTGAACTTATTTGTTCACATTTTAAGCACAGACCTTCAATCTCCTTCAAAGTATTCCCCACTTGCAATGATACGCTTGTCGAATCTTCCATTCCATTTTTCAAAACATTGTTTAAATTAATCTTTTGTGATGCTTGACAGTGCCTCCGTCGTTTTTTTCTTCCCCTCAGCAACATCAGCGAAACGCTTTCCAATCACCTATTTTTTCATTCTAGGAAACAAAGAAAGTAGCACGGTGCAAGGTCGCGAGAGTATGAGGGTTGAGGAATAGGGGTCATGCCATTTTTGGTCCAAAATTGTCGTAGATAGAGCGCTGTGTGAGCAGGGGTATTGCCATGATGGAAAAACCAGTTACCCGACCGCCACAAATCTGGCCGCTTCCACCGCACACTGTTGCCCAATCTTTTCAAAACATCCAAGTAGAAAGCCTGGCTAACTGTACGATCCTGCGGAACAAATTCTCAATGAACGACTCCTCTCAGGACGAAAAAACAAATCAGCAATGTTTTGAGGTTTGGTTAAACCTGACGAGCTTTCTTGAGACCAGGTGAATTTGAAGTTCTGCATTGGCATGATTTTTGCCTTGATTCAGGATTCGATTCAGGTACACTTGAGTTGTCCCCATAGCGTCGTCCTTGTACGTCTTTCTTAATATTTCAAGACTTTCCATTCAACTTTTTCCGAGCAAAAATCAGAATTTCACCGGCGCACGCTGTTCAGGAAAATCAGCCATTGCAAAAACGACATTCACACAAAACAGTCGTCACTCTAAAACTCTGCCTAAACTAGTCAGACCACCTTCAGCGACGGCACTCGGCTTACTGACTCTGGAATGTTCGTTCTATGCGTTCCTAGTGGCAAAACGCGGTACCACAGAAACTTTGCCGACCAAAAAATTTAGTCCGGTTTCTTTTGGGTACCCCCTCGTACACGTATTACCACTCTGACGCGCTCTCATGCACTGATTTACAGCGAAAGCTGTTATAGGACGCCTTTCCAGAGCGGAGCTTCACCGTGGACAGTCCGTGGTCACGTGACCTGATCAAAAAACCAAGGTCACGTGACCGTAATGACGCCGCCGGGTGCACCCGTGTAGTGCATTAGGCAAGGTTCTACTATACCGCACTGTACAGATTATACTATAGGCAACCTGCTAACAAGTTAGCCGCGTCGATTGCAGCGACGTAACACACAGCTTAGCGATAGGAACCAATAGTTTTTAGGTGCACTCATAGTGCGTTTCCACGCCCCCTGTCTCAGAGCGCTTCGCCGAACCCACACGCGTGGTGTGCTTCAGCTAGCTGGGCTACGTCGAGAGCACATTGGCAAGGAACGTTATCAGTCAAACGAATGTGGTCTCGTGTTTATTGTGAGCCAAGCGCTCACGGGAACGGCGTTAAAGGTTCACTGAAGAGGAATCTGAACTCGTCTTTTTGCCGCGGGAACTAAACCTGCACGTTCAGAGCATTCTTAGAAACTTCGATTTATTGCCCTGTGTGGCTGATTTTCCTAATTAAATCGAATTAACGTCCGGCTCCCGCCTTTTTTTTTTATTCTCCCTCGTACGGTGGGCGGAGTCGACCAACGCGTGGAGTGCCTTTCAGCCACTCCCGCGGCGGCTTGCCGCTCTGCCATCGGCGGAGTAATACGTAGTAGTCCGGAGAAGCAAATAGTCCGCGCGTATTTGTATTTCTGCGGGCTTATTTTGCGGCTATATTATCTGCGAATGAAACTATTTATTCACGGAAACCTAAAAAAACAAAATAAAGCGAAATCAAAGCCTCCACGGAGCTTGCTGCAAAGCACTCCACGCGTTGGTCGACTCCGCCCACCGTACGAGGGAGAATTCAAAAAAGAAGGCGGGAGCCGGACGTTAAATCGATTTAATTAGGAAAATAAGCCACACAGGGCAATAAATCGCAGTTTCTAAGAATGCTCACAACGTGTAGATCGAGTTCCCGCGGCAAAAAGACGAGTTCAGATTCCTCTTCAGTGCACCTTTAAGGCGCGCAGTAGTACAACAGTCCCGCCACCGGGGCAGTGCAGGCTGCGTATGGGTCCGAGCATATAGGAAAAGGCAAGTAGCAGTACAACGACGGCTTTTGCCGAGTTTGACGCGTTGAGCAGAGGGGAACACTAAGCTACTTTTCTTTTTCTGAGGTCAAGGGCAACGTACTCTTTGCAACACATCAACGCAGTTCTAGTGTCAGCTGCGTGGGCGATTGTTTCTCACCGAAGCGCTGCTCTCCTTCGAAACGCCGTCGATGGAACCAGTCGTTACCGTCGTAGTGACATCACTCGTCACTGCGGGCGTCGTATAGCTACCTTCGTTTGGTCGTCCCTCGGAGAAGAATGGCACGCATTGAAGTGGGGAGTCAGCAAGCATGTCGCGAGCTTCAGGACAGACTGCGCCTTGCGCCGAAGAGCTACTTCAGAATGCCAATTACGATCCCCCCCCCCCCCCCCCCACCCCACCAAAAGAAAAGATCCCAAGCAACAAAGCACGGTATTCTAATTGGCAAACAGAAACTAGCAAGTTAGCTGATTGTGATTCCACTTGCCGCATTCAGGAGACCTGTGAGACAGCGAGGCCTCGGCGCTGCGCGTGATGAAGGTCTCTCAGGGACGCCGGACTTGCAAGTTCTTCGCGAAAATTGTACTTCTTTATGCGCACGCGACTTCTGTGCGTTTATTACTTTATGATTATGCGCCTCATCCGGAGTAGCCTGGAAAGTAACGAGGCCAAGGGTAGGAAACTACAGCAAGTTTAGATTTCAACTACTACAGCCCACCTTTTGACTGGAGGATAATTGGGGTTTTAAAATGAATCATTTCTGCACACGCACGCAGCGCGATCAGCTGCGGCCGAATAGTATGAGCCATTGGGAAAGGCAGTTGCTCCGTTTGCAGTTTTTCCCTCGGGGATACAGTTTCCATGACAACGATATAACGCTTCAGTTGTCTTTCTTTCGGCTACTATGGGAGGAATTGGCGCTGACGTCTGAATTGGCTGGATATTTGCACATATAGGAAGTTTCCTACCTCTGACCAGGTTAACACCTCTAAGTTTTCATTAAAGAGTTCCTCCTCTTCCTTCTTGCACTCATTAGGACATCCACTGTCTCCGAACGCCTAGAATCACACTCTAAGCCAAAAAATTGGCAGTGACTTAGCTCTGGTTAAGCCTGGATATACAAGCGAAAAGCTGCAGTTATGCTTTGTTTGACGTTATGGCTGTCGCAGTTCGAGCACAATGCACTGGGAGCACCACGATAACGGTGTACGGAAGCGCGTTATATAGCCTTCCTTCCGCATGCGTAGTAACTGTCGTAAACACGCGGCTGCAAGTAGCGTCATACGAGGAAGCCGAGCGCGCGCCGATGCACACTAGGTAAACACGCGCAGAGCGCGCGAACGACGGCGAATGTCGACCGGCGGACCACCTACGCCTCTCCAGTGACGTCACGCGCCGAATTCGCGCATGCGCAGCTGTGGCTAAAATTGATCACGGCGCACGCCAGACCCGGTGTTGACTAACCTAGTGAAGCTTTTGGCTTCGAAAAATCGCCCTAACTGCATTACTTACTCCACCCAAGGGACGGTTACTGCCTATGGAGACTAACTGCGGCTATGTCGTTTTGAGAACGAAAGGGACTAATGGCTTCACTGTAAGGGGCAGGTGGCTGCGGCAACGAATCTTCGTACACCGTTTAGTTCCTTCTGGCATAGAGGGTAGGCAGCGGGACGTGCCTCGAGTTTCCGATTCAAGGTTTCGTAGAACCGGCACGACGAAATGACTCCGCAGGAGGGAGAGGAGGAGACTCACGTGACATCGCACGCGTGGTCGAGGCGTCGTTCCCGCGCAGCTGTGCGACGAGAGAGACGAGCGAGCGGTCCCTCAGCGGCGGGCCGCGGGCCTGCTGCAGCCGGTGCGGGGAGGGGCGCCACGTGGACCGCGACAGGGCGGCGCAGCGGCGGCGGCGCTCGGGCGGCGGAGGCACCCCCACGACGACGACGACGGAGGAAGAAGATGCCCAGCGACGGCGGCCAAGGAGACGAGCCCAAGCGGTTCTCCCTCGAGTCCCGATGTCGCCCGCCGGTACGCTCCTCCTGCTCCTCCGCGGCCGCCACTCATGTCACTTGGGCCCAACGCCGCCCCGACAGATACACGCGCGGCGGCACCCGGGGGCTCGCGCACGTGGCCGGACGACGTGCACGGACAGGTATGGGCGATGCGCGAAGAGCGTCCCCGAGGAGGTGAGCAGCAGCCAAAGACCGGCCGATGTGTTGCGGTCGTTGACCTCAACCGGCGAAGCACCAGGTGTCCCTTCAATTCTTCACTTCTTCGAACCCGGCAGCGTCTCTGTACCGTACAACCGACGACGCCACTCACTTGCGGCTCGTTCTACGTCTTCACGCGACGATAAACGCGTGTGAGAGAGACTCGCACAAACTTGCCAACTCCTGCTTTCAGTAACACAGCGGGCCTGGTCTGCTCGTGTAGTCCGTTCTATTTCGTCTTCCGCTTTCAGCAACGGCTCTCGGATTCTTCTACAATTAAATCACCTTCCTTTCAGAGCTGGTAAAGAACCTCGCCAACACTGGTATCACACGGCGCTTGGCTTGCCACTAAAGGTGAGAAGCCGGTTCGTTGCGCAGGTAAAAAAAAGAATGTTTCACTTGTCCAGCAGTCCTGTAAGTGCAGTCCCCGGAATGCGTAAAATGCTAAATCTCAAGCAGCGAAGTGCGAAGTTCTGTCGCAACTTTCCAATACAGCAAGCAAGCAAGCAAGCCTCCCGGTTTCTTCCAGATGCCTTCCGACTGCAGCAAGCCAGTGGCCTCTAGCCCGAATGCTTTATGCGAGATGAGGCAACTTGTGCCAGATGCGACGGGAAGACTGGATTCCCAGATAGTGTTACCTATCAAATAGTGTCTTCTTATCCTCAGGGTCACTTTTTACGACTATTTTACGAAGGAGGCACAAATAAACAACAGTTCCAAAGCGCTCAAGACCCGAACCCTAGTATGGAAATCGATATGCACCAGAAGGAAGGAGGTCGGGCCTTTCCGCAAAATAAGAACAAGAACATCAAATTGTAGGACTTTGCGTGAGAAAGAACAGAATGAAGAGAAGAACGGCTCTGTTGCGTTAAACTTAGCCTTCCACACTGAGGGCGCAGCAATCTCTCAAGAGGAATCGATCAACCGATTAAACCTGCTCTGTCATAGAAGAAGCCAAATTACCCCGTGAAAGATCCCGATGCCTTGTAAAACAAGTGTCACGCTTTTTCCGAAGTTAGATGTCAACTGCAAGCGATACCTCAGTTCAATAGTATCAGCCGCCAACTAACGGAAGCCACAAAAATAGCAAGCACCAGTAGCGTTCCGAATCAGCGAAAAAAGTAATGTTCGGCTACCAAGACGCGAACTGCCAGTCGAAACGAATGCAACAAGATTTTGCGAACGAACAGTAAGAAACATTCAGCAGCGCGGCAACGGGACTGTCCGAAACGATACGCGGAGAAATCGAAACCCGAAACCAAACTAGCTGTCCCGGCGAAGAAAGAAGGGCGGGACACGGACCGCTGTCATGTCGAACACGCGTGGCAGAACGCTCGGCGAGACGTTGCAGTGGCGTCAAAGGCGTACCTTCAGGTCACCATGGACAAAAACACATCGGAACAGTACCTGCAAACACTTCGAATGTCACGAACGCCTTGCAGCGCTACAAGCTTTGCGCGTCTCACAATACACAAGGAGCCAAGATCGCAGGGCCGAAGAGATAGAGCGAAAACTGAGCAGCTGCCGAAGGAAACCAGGAGGAACACGGGAGTCCGGACGGCGAGCGTGTGCGGAACCTCCGCGCGACACGCAAAACAGTGACAGGGTCAGAAAACACCGAACGAAGGAACGAGAGAAAGAAGGCACACAGTCACTCTCACGCACGCAGGGAAGAAGGCAGAGAAAAGCGAACGGTCGGCGCCGCTCCCACCCCTCCTGGTTTCGCTTTGCTCTCACGCGAGAACGTTGACGTCGACCAGCGTCGGGCGCACGAGACGGCGGGGCGCGCCGACTACGAGGACGACGACGAAGGCGCGCGCGCGAAGAACCGCCAAAAAACTCGCACACACACAACACGGCAGCGGCAACAAAAACAACCACAACAAAGCAGCACACCCGCTCGAAAACTGGGCCGCGGCGCGTCCACGCGAGTCGAAGCACGGGGCCGCTTTGCGCTTGCGCCCCGCGCGGCGGACGCTGGACGAAGAGCGTGCGCCAGACGGCGGCGCGGTCGGCCCCGGGTCTCCCTCTCCTCCCGAATGAGGAGGGCAGAGAGAGGACCGCGCAGGCGCATTGTTCGGCCGTCGCTTGCTTCCCCCTTTCATCCCTCCATCCTCCTCCAGACACACACGCACATACTTCCTCTTCATCTCCCATTGGGTCCTCTTTGAGGAATCTCCCCACGCTCCTACAGAGGAGAGGAGAGAGCGCGCGCGGGCCAACTTCCCACGACAAAGCTCGTCGCCGCCGTGATGCGATGGAAAGCTGCTGTTAGCGAAGATGCGAGACGTTCGCACTCGTCTTCGGCCAACGGGCACTTTGGGCAATTGGCTGACCACTCGTGGTTACGCGACAAACGTGCTTCGGAGAAATCCGACGGTAACTGCTGAGAAGAAAAGGGCTGGAACTATTGCTAGAGCTGACAGAGCGTCTAATGTTTGTGATTCTTCACGTCAGCCGTATTCTTCAGACACATACTTAAGTCCCGAGATGATGAACAAAACACAAGCAGATGACACAAAGCCTTCTTCGCGATAAGCGTGCAAGTGCGGAAGGATAGGTACGGCGTTTGAATGGTTCTTGATAGAGACAAAGAGACAGTAAACCGTTATTGACCAAATAGAGAGGATGATCCCAGCAGATAGTAAGTAAGACATAATTTATCATTACTCTCCTCAAAATCAGCCGCAGTGGCTCAGTGATTACGGTGCTCGGCTGCTGACTCGAAAGGAGCGGTAGGGTCCCGGCCGCAGCGGCTGTATTTCGATGGAGACGAAATGCTTAGACGGCCATGTACTCTACGATGTCGGTGCACGTTAAATAACTCCGGGTAATCGAAACTATGACCGCAGCGATGGCCTAGTCGTTTGAGCATCCGCCTCGCATGTGGCAGGTGCAGGGTTCGATCCCCAGTGACGCCGGGCGCCCAGCGATGATACAATGGGCACAATCTTTCCCTGCCTGTTGCTCGGCTTCTTTAGGGTAAAATGCATGGGAGAATGGGTCTCTGACCACACCTTGAGTATAAGAAAAACCTTGGTGCATTGGTGCTATTTGGCCATAGATGCCCTTTCACCATAAAAATTCATCATCATCATCATCATCGCAACTATCCGGAACTCTCCACTACGGCGTCCCTCATAGCCTGAGTCGCTCTGGGACGTTAAACCCAATGAACCCAAAGACCATCTTCAAGATGGGGTAGAGCGCAGCTTTTTTTTTTTTTTACGAGGCTTCAGTTACGACTGCGAAATTTCCGCTGAAACGTAGCCATAAATGCAACGCTCTCCCCCTGACCTGGGCGACAGGCTTTTTCGAAACATAAGAACCTCTAGCTCTTTAATATCTTCTCTCCACAATCGTCAAATACGTAAGGCGCAACAATGTCGAAGATAAGCGCAACTATATACAGGCAGCTGCGCTCTTGTTCCAGTATGTTCTATGGGTACTAAAGGCGGGAAAAATAAAGCCAAAAACTACACCACCGCATCACTGCTATGCATGACACAGTGACGCATCGAACACAAACCTCAAAGTTACTGGACCTCCTTCGTGAGTCCAGTGTGTATCTGTATTTTTAAATATTACTTTATGCCAGCAAGCACACGGTCGCAATGAAAAAAATTATTAGCAGTACCCTTTAAAGACGAAATCACCAATCATTAATTGCGTCAGAAGCGCTTCGCAATTTTCTCCAAAACGTTTGAGTAAACCAAGTGTAAACCCATGGTAGAGCTGACTCATTCGGAACTGTACTACTGTTTAAGAGTAAAGCACGAGCTTCAGGCGTAAACTTTACTTGGAGCTCTGTGGTAAATATTCCTGAGCTGCACTCTAAACACGTGTCTTAGACAGGCGCAGTCGGAAAGCAACCACCAATGCAGGAGTGCTCTTGATGTGAGAAGGAAACAACCGACCATAAGTACAGGCTTGTTGGTTAATCTTGAGAAAAGTGCACCAACAAAACACTACCTTTAAGACCACGAGACCAGCATTGGCAGGATTCTAACATTCCGCAGGAAAAACACAGCGTTAGGCATTTCGTGCTTCTTTTGCGCTCCAAAGCACGTTTCACTCTGCGGCAGTTTATACGCTAGGTTTTTGAAATTCAATGTACGGTTACAGCGGGACTAAAAAACTGCGCTGGAAAGGCAGTCGACCCATCCAACATGTGACGTTCCCGTGCGCATAGCTGCTCTTTAAGTCCGCGATTTCTAGTAAGACCTCCAAGAGGCGTTAACTTAGGTCCATTCAGCGTGATTACTTTTTACGCTGCCATCTCGCTCGCTTAACGACGAGCCTAAATGAAACGTCGGTATCCTCCAGCGCATCGTGGCCATGCAGTTCCGGGCAGCTCATCAGGGCCACCGCAGTAATAAAGGCTCGACGGCGCGTGCGGTGAATAGGTCAGACTCCCGTTGCTTAATTCCGTCTAGAGCCCGGTCGTCCAGCGAAACCCCCACCCCCCTCTCCGCTCCTCGCGATATTTGCGAACAGCCCCGAACAGGGCGTTATCGCTCATTTCCTATCTTTTACGGCGCGCAGTCATTAGAGAGGTTCGCTATAAGCAAACGTGAAGAAGAGACGCAGACCGCGCTCGCGGCGACGAGAGAAAGCGAAGTCGCCGCGCCGCGAAGGCCGGAAACGGTGTTAACGAGTTCGCAAAAAAAAGAAAGAAACCGTCATTCGAGTCTGCTCTCGAGGGCCCAATCCTTAACGAGCCAGGGAGAAAGCGGGCCCGCAGTGCGCACGCCAGCGAGCGCTCCGGCGTTCATTTAGGAGGCGCGAGGCGCAGTTTTAAAGCGTCCGAAAACCGGGAAGGGGAGACCGGAAGGAGAGCTAAGGCGGCGATCAAACGAAGCCGGAGGAAAAGATTGCGATCTCCCAAAGAAGTGCCAGCCAAGAAAGTGGATGGAAAGAAAAAGAAGGAAGAGGAAAGCGGAAAGCGGAAGTAGATGAGAGGGGAGAGGGCAAGGAAGAAAGGGGAAAGTGCACAATCTTGACACAATGGCTCGGAGCTGGAGAAGGCGATGAGGAGGCTCGGACGCACAAAGGAATTGTGGCGCGAGGGGAAAATAAGGAAGAAGAAAAGGGAACGGAAGAGGAGTTCCAGCGGGGGTGGTGGCCCGCACTCTCGAAGGAAGAAGCGGCGGCGAAGGCGGAAGAAGGGAGCGGAAACCGCGAGGAGCGGAAGGCGGAAGTTATACGACGACCGGACGATAGCGGGCAGTCGACGCGTCGTCGTTGTCGTCGTCTTCTTCACCGTCGCTCCTCGTCGTCGCCGTTGGGTCATCTTCATCCACTCCCTCCACCCTCTCACCAGCCACCCCGGCACCACCCGCCCTCTCTACTGAGGGCGGCAGCAGTCCGCTTCCTTTTGATTCGCGCCAAGGAGCTTGAGGCGGGACGGCAATCCCTGCGATCCCTGTGCCCGCTGTTCCGTGCAGCGAAGAACGCAGCTGTAGTCGCAGTCGAGCCCAGTCGGTATTCAAAAAGTATTCTCTACATATAGAGAAGTGTGTTATACCACCGCCTGCACTCATCGCTTTTTCGCAGTGCAAAAAAGCAAAAGAGAAAGAAACAAAACCGGAAAAGCTTTATTCAATATCGCACCTTTCGAAAGCACCATAAAGCACATATGTTTCAGACATCGGAAGCACCAAGTGTCGCTCACCGCCGAAGAAAATGCCAAACCCGAGGCATCAATACATTGTGCAAAGGAAGGAGCTTTGTGCAAGTGTGTTTCGGTGGATCAGAATCACTTTTCTCAGGAGCAGTGCCAGGTAGAATACAAGGCTAACTTCAGCAGCGTCGATTAAAGTTTGCTTCCTCTACGTCCTCCTTTAAAACAAGAATACTGCGTCGTTGTAAGGGCGCGAAATAACGCCGACGTAAAGCCCCAAACGTACCTAAGCGCTGTCGGCTCACAGAGAGAGAGAGAGACCCTGTAGGTGCCTACGCCAGCAAGCGTGCTTCGGAGGAATGAGAAAAGCATAGGGCACGCAGAGTCATAACGCCCCCCCCCCCCCCCCCGCCCCCCCCCCCCCCCCCCGTTCTCTCTTCCAGCTACCATTACAGGCGTCCGGAGATCCGAAGCACGACAACGATGGCAGCTTGAATTGCGGATGAAGCCGGGCGCTGCCTCGCAGCGCGCGTTAACGACGTGTCCGTCCACTATTTACGTAGCGTTCGACTCTGCCGGCAGCGTTGCACGGAATTATCGCGCCATACGGCCGCTCCGCGCCCGCGCGGGAGCAGCGGCTGGCACGAGAGAGGAGAACCGGGAAACTGGGTCACGAGGCATCCAGGGCTGCGGCAGAGCACCCCGGTCTGCGCTCTCGCCATCGCCCTAACCCACCCGCTCCTCCTCACTTGCAGCAGTGCACAACGGGCACCCATGGCTGCGTCTCCTGCCATGCCATGCGCCCCCGTTTTGGTTTCTTCTCATTTTTTTACAAACGAAAAAAAAAAGGGGGT
The DNA here is from genome assembly GCF_055824585.1 of Amblyomma mixtum. NCBI lineage: Eukaryota > Metazoa > Arthropoda > Arachnida > Ixodida > Ixodidae > Amblyomma > Amblyomma mixtum. The sequence continues at coordinate 300,295,682 of NC_143013.1, forward strand.
AAGAGCGTTGGTTTGGTCTTGGTGTCTGCAGATGACGCATTGGTAAAGCCACTAATCACATTACGCTGAACACGATGGGAGGAAATGAGATGTGCAAAGGATACGGTCACTGAATAATGTAGACCCGCAGCGCAGCGTTTCATTTTTTTTTCCCTTTAGAGTTAGCTTGTACGCACATTCTACAAAAAGTCATTAGTGTCACTTTTTTTTTTTTTTACCAGTCAGAAGCTAGCCGCTTTTCTAAAGCCATAACGTTGATGCCTCTGAGCCGTAAATATCACACAGAGTAAATGGTTCAATAAGTCGCGCGCCGGTCACAAGTCATGCGTTAGCTAAATTTACACCACTTACTGCGCAGTAAGATTACGTGAAAAAATTTGTTAGGACCGCTTACTACGCTTTCACGAAGGGAGGTGCGGAAACCGTTCCCGAACTGCTGCATGTCAACAGAAACGTATTGAGAATACTGACACGTCGCATGTTTTTTTTTACTATCCGGATGGAAAATAAGCTTGCTCAATAGGAGCTGCGTGATAGTCCAGATGAAAACAGAGCTCTCCACAGAAGGCGACAAATAGTAAAGGGAATAAGTGAGACGAAACTGAGCAAAAGCGAAAGTGCCGCAAACAATCGAACAATACCATGTCGTAGTAGGCACTGATATCAGGAGTCCAGATGACGCATTAGGTTACCTGGTCATCTGCGCTTTGCATAAACAACTCCAGTTCGATATTTTCTCCTTTCGAGGATCACTCGCAGCCCTAACTGAACACTGAGCTATCGTATACGTTTAAGGAGTGGCTTGAGTGAACAGCATTTGAGCACAACCTCATACTCCTTAAATCAGCCTTCGCTAGAGATCTCACAGGTCAAAAACGTTACAGCAGCGAAACGCAACCAACAAGAAAACGATAGCAAGAATCGATGAATCTAATCTGAATCAACGAAGTGTGCTAAGTTATGCTCAACATATTCTACCAGACCAAGCTCTTATTCTTCACAGGTGTAAAACAAGACTGCAAGTTAAATAACGGGGAAATCCCACAGAATAAATGAACAATAGTTATATAGCATGCCAGGAGCAAATACGCCCGAGTTTTTGTGTTCTAAAATTAACCCAGCAGTGATAGCAAGCGAGAAGAATATTAGTAAAAGAAAAGGCTGAATTCATTAAGAACAAGTAATATTCTTGAATCTGGATTCTATGCAAATTATACACATATGCACGTCTTGAGCCGAAGACTGAAAATATCCAGTAAGGGTTCGTGAATGCTTCTGCTTGACATTTATTTACTGCTTTGAAAGGAAGCGCCCACTGATAGGTAAAAGAAAATAGCTACTATCACAGACGTTCATCAAGCATCCGACTCTCCCATCATGCTACATGAAACGACAAAAAAGGAACAGACGAAATTTGGAAACTTGAATCCGGGCACAAAGGAATAGACGTAACCTCTTCAGACACCCAACTCCCAAGACTCAAAAAAATTTAAAACACAGAAAGAGACTCACGTTTCCTTGATAACCACGTTGAATATATAGAGAAATTAAAATAAAAGCTAACACATTACGCTTAAACAGTGTAAGGAACAGCCCACTGGCTACCAATCAAAGCAGTCCAACTAGGGCACACAAATGACATGTGCAAGGAACGTAAGAGCACGAGAGTTCTCTGTCGGGCGAGAACTGAACTGACCCCGACAACCACCCGAAAGGCACGTACTGATATTCGGTACGCCCTGAAAAGCCAACTAAAAGGAAAAAAAAAAAGAGGTTCCCATTTATTACGGCCCTTCTAAGGCGCTTCTTTTCGAGAATGTGCGAAACATAAACCTAAATGGGCAATTCCAATCAGAGTACCCTTTACTTTTGTTAATACTCACATATTTATTAAACACATAGACGAGAGAGGGAGGAAAATGAATAGGAGAAGACTGGATGGAACACGCGGTACTCGTTGAACGCGGATTCATTTGTGCCACCTTTAACGGTACAGCACTTGGTTCAGCTTCCTGATATTTTCCCGCTTCCTTCCCTTAAACGTGCTTTTTGGTCGCACCAGTTTCTACGCGCCCATGTATAGAGGAACGAGGGATATGTGCTGAAGGAGTGGCTGTGCAGCAGTTGGTGTGAATATATTTCTCCCAATTCTGTTGACCGCTTCTAGCTGCGTTCGTCAAAAAAAAGCCCGAATCTAGGGACACGAGATGCAAACTTATTCGGTGCTCCCATAACTGAAAGTGGTTTGCTCAGAAAGCAGGCACCAATTCGACACTCACGTTTCCTGCTAACTTCAGAGCACACAAACATGCATACAGGGCATTTCGCCACATGCTTTCTGCAATTTTTGCACTGCCCATATCTGTTTTTAGAATTTTGAAAACACGGTAACCATGGGCTCTGTGGCCCAACAAATTCCGGCTACATCGCACCAAAATACTCGCACTTTCCAGAAGCTTGCGGGAAAAGCAACCTCTCCAGTGCACGTAACCCATCGAAACCGCCAGAATTTGTTGGGCCGCAGCGCTGAGGGTAACCACATTTTCGAAATCCTAAAATTGATATAGATATTACTTGCAGTCGGCGACAAGCCTCTCAATAATTAAGGAGCTTAACAGTGCCAAACTACTCAATACCAGTTAACCAGCCTGCTAGTTAGCACGTCATATTCTTTCTGTTGCTTCAAAGTTATACAGCCACTGCACATTAGAGCGATCAAGAATTATTCACCATATTAAGCAGCTCCAAAGGCATCACAGAACAATTTTTTTACTTTGGAAACTAACTTTTTTATCACTTGCACGTGCGGGCTAGAGGTAATAATATTAACAAATTTAAAATGTGAACCAGCAACTCGTGCCGCGCTTAGTGACAGGGGCTGGATTTTTCGGAGACCTATTAAACTTATTCGGAAGGTCCACGCTGTCTCCGCGCCGTTCGAAAAAAAAAACACGTATAATAACTGATTGGGAGGAAAAAGAAAATATATCTTATGAGTTTTACATACCCCCCGGTGCCACAGTACATGAAAGCCGCAAATGAAGTATTTGCTCCTGTAAAGGATGCACCGCCGCATAAATGCCCTTAATAAGGAAAAGCACAACCCAAAAGGTAAGCCTAAAAGATGTCTTCCGGCCTTCCAACGAAACAGCGATATAGATACAGCGGGGAACGCGATAAAGTGACACAAGATAAGAGGAAAATATGAGAAGATATCAACACTGCTATTAACCAACAGTGTTTCCGTACTCACCGCCTGTGTTGCTGCTAGGGCACTAACGATTTAAAAGTACGAGGCTCTCGTCGAACGCGGTATTATCTACACCTAAGCAACAGAAGCGAGATCGCACTGGCTTACAACTTTAGTGCTAAGCGACGCGGTGGCAACGCACGAAAAAAAAAAAAAAAAAGGGGCGAATAGTTTGATGTTCACTGACGTGAGCAGTGACTGACGTCAGAACGCGTATGCGCGCATACAATCACATGCCGCTGAGCTTGAGAGAATTAATAAAAACGCGATGGCAAGACAGGAGGCACAAAGTTGCCGTCACGGGAAGGCTAAGGCTAAAGCCTTTCAAGAATGCAAAGATCGCGAAACGTCTCAAGCAGCAGAGAAAGGAAATGGAAATAAAACGCGAGGAAAGAAAGCGGTATCATTATCAGCGCCTCTTCTGAGACACGGCCTATTGTGGTTGCGAAGTACTTAACTATCAGTTACAGCAGAACTTTCATGCATGCATGCGAAAGAGAAAATACGAAGAAAAAAAATCCGATCAATTCCCGGCAAGACTCGCACAATTTTCGTGGTTCGGTGCAGCAAACCGAAAAATAACCTACCAGAAGAGACGCACACCGAACATTTAGACACGCAAAAAGTGAAGCTCAACCTTGCAGAACATTAATCACGGCACGTTCCTCTCTTACAAAAAAAAAAAATAAAAAAAATCTGAATTTCGGGGCATCGCGCTATACCGCGGCACGAAGCCGACACCGGTATTGATTCTGGCTACACACTGCTTCTCCCTCGAGGCCGAGCACATCCACTCCGTTGTTCTGGGTACCATCGCCTTATCGGGCTTCATTAAAAAGAAATCGATGTGCACACGTCCTTCGTTTTTCGTTTAGGAGGAGAAGGAAAACGGCGCACGTAACACCTTTGTTCTCAAGGGATAGCCACGGACTCTCCCCCCCCCCCCCCCCTCCTCTTCCCACCGAATTCGCTTCCCTCGTTTCCATACTGTTCTTTTTTTTTTCGCGAGGTTCTTTTAATAAACGGTTCCGTCATTAGAGTGTTCGTTATATGGGTCAATTAGAGCGGTGAGAATGAGAAGCTAAAGAAAAACAAACAAACAAAACGAGCAGGAAAACTTTTTCTTTTTCTTTTTTTACAACGACGAGCATGCGGGGCGAAGCCGAGTCCGTGCGTACTAATGGAAAAGCGAACTTCGATGCCCACGGATAGTTCTCCGCTCAAACTTTTTTTTTCGACTGCCCCCCTCTCTTTCTCTTTTTCACCCTTTGTCCGATGGGAGAGATCGGCACCTAAGTGTAAAATGCTGGGCTCGGTTCTCCACACGACGGAGGATCGTGTTCGATTCTTCTTAGCTCTCTATATTGAAAAAATAGGTTAATATTAATCAAGAAGAGGACTGAGGGTGCCGACTACATTCAATGTTATACTGGCATTGTGGGTACATACTATGAACATCAAAGTATCGCATCGATTGAAAAGTGGACTAGGTAATTATTACTGTAAACCAGCGCGCGAAATTTAGAAAAAAACCATCATCAACACGGTAAGCCTGCGTCTTGTATTATATGATTACGTATTTTCAGCTGCTACTTGTGTCATTGCTCTTAGATGTTTCCATAAGGCTTGGAACAAAAACGTTTTAAATAGAATTTTTTAGTACAAGCGCCACTAAACGTTGCTCGCCGTCGTCAAAGATGAGAAACTTCTCACGTGACAGTTTTGTAAAAATAGGAAATTTAAATTGACGATAACCTTTTGAGGATCCGCCGTACATACCCCCATGCATTGACCATCATCATAACCTCGGTGCTCCACGTCGCACTACTGACCAATTCATTCAGTCATTCAATAAACTGCTAATTAGTGAAACCGCCCGCTCTTTTACAGCAGACAGAAGCGCGAATTCGAAAGCCACGCAGACGAGCAGGAAAGTCAACACACGACGCTTCTCTACCACCTCCAGCACAAGACTTCTTTGATTTTCCCCATAAGTGACGCAAATTTTTAAGATCTCCACTAGGCAAAAGTGTTTCCTTAACCCTCGTTTACTATGTTTCACCTTAGTGGCATATTTATTATTATGCGTTTTCTTTGTTTTACTTTCTTTTTTTTTTTTCATTTACACACTCTTGCCGACAACACGCCTTGACTGTGCATTCCATGAAATGCTTAAAGAGCGGCGAACAGAAAACCTTCTTTTTTTCATACAGTTATACTCCCAAGAATCGCACTGCCTACGGAATGCGAAAGAAGTAAGTGCTTCACGTTTCTTGAAAATCGGCCTTAACACAAACAAAAACAGATAGATACTGCCCTTTTATAGAAAGACACAGTTGTGTAAGGCACTGAGTAAGTTTCGCGTCTTGTTTATCTTCATTTCTCTTCTTCCTATTTCTCCGGGAAAACAGTCGTGCCCTAGTTCTAACGTCTCCCAAGCGTAGCAACATGGATCAGTGAGGAGCTCCATGACTGCATCTGGCAAGAGCAGCGAGAAAAGCTCAAGGCCCGCACGGACGCAGCGCTTGTGCCCCGCTTGTCTGCGGCTTTGCATCGGCCCTCGGCCAGTCGCCACGACGAGGATTTGGCGCGAGGCGCCGGCTGCCGTCGCTGGCCGCGTTCATTATGACATCCCGAGCCGAGGGCGGACCGATGCGTACATCTATCATGCCGGCCTGACAACCTATCATTTGTCACCAGCCCTAATGACGACAGTCAGAGGGCGGGCCGAAACGAGGGGACAAAAAAAAAACGTATATGTGCCGTGTACATATCTACATCCGCATCCCCAGGCTTCGGTTCGCAGTTCTCAAAACACGGGCGAGTTTTGATGCGCGTTCGTAAAGCTGAACCTAATGTTGTCCGAAACAGGAATAACTTGGTTTAATTCCTTGCTCACTCGAGCTTCAGCCGCTTGTTGTACGAACAGTGAATGCGCAGAAAGAACAGATATATACGTAGATTTTACCTGCCTGCTGTTCTCACTAATATCGGCCATTGGTAGAACGGGCTTCGCAAAATATAAGCCTTTATAAGAGTGCCCTCAAAGACAGGCATTGAGAACCGTCTCCAAGCGAATAGATGCCAATAGCACTTCAAGGGATATAGTCTTAACATATTTTTCAAACAATTTTTACCAGCAGCCCAGCTAACGAGGACAACGCACCGTATCGCACATCCCTCCCACGCATGTATAGCCCCGAAACATTTGCCGTGCGTGCAAGCCACTTGGTACTGGGAAAAAAGTACTCTGTCGTTCCAACAATGATTTTCCGTTTCATGGATCCAGCCTCCGACGCATATCCAGATGAGTTAGAGCACCCTACATTGACAAGAACGGCTGAACTATGACGACCAGGACACCAGCTTGGGCATGTTGGTTATTCATTTGTGACGGAACAGCGCAAAACACCGGACTCTTGTCCCGGTGTTTTGCGCTGTTCCGTCACAAACTATGACGAGTCCCACAACTCACATTTTACGTCCTGACCTATACTAAACGTTATTATTACAGTGGATGTCCATACTGCTGCCCAAACGAAGACGAGTCCTCTTGTTACCAATAGAGCAGGGTCCATTTATAACGAGCGCAGATAGATGGAACGTTCCCATAATAAGGACGAATGCGGTGACACCGTCAAAATATGCATTAAGGCAATGACACTTCGTCTCAGATACAACGAACAACTTTGACAGCACCGTTCGGCTATAGCGAACGAGGAGAAGCAGTAAACTCTTCCCTTAAGAAGCTGAATAGGTCGACCTTTCAGCAAGCGCGGAGATCGAAGAGCGTCTCTCAGCCCTTGATGACACCGTTCCGGAAATACCATGTTCAGCGAAAAAAAAAACATAAAAAGGCGGCATTGAAACAGCAAGTAACCACCGCCTAAGCGCGTGCCGATGGTCTACAAACGCTATCATTCGCTGCGCGTTAGCCAGCCTGCCAAATTGATCCCAAGTGGAAGAAGTAGCGTGATGGGCGGGAGACAGCAACAGCGTCGAAAGCCAAGCTATGGCCCATGCTTCGTCCACCCACTCGGCTCTATTTTTTGTCCAGCTGTTAGCGCGTGTAGTCAGCGTCAGAAGTGGACAATGCATCTGATACATTCTGTGCCACGAGCACCACGCTACTTTCTTCGCTGCATGGGATCAGGAAAGACAGAAGGAGCCCTCGAAAACACACGTGACAAAACGCATGTAGATTCGTGGTAACGCATCACTGATGCATAGGTGGCCAGATGTTCCTTCAAGTGACAACGTTACTGCGGACTACAACATCTCAGCGCCACATGTTCTCACGAAACCGTTGTACCCCAAGTACGAGCACTCCCCTATCACTGAGATTAATGCGGCCGACCTGCCACCAGCTGCTCTGGACGCTTCAACCATGACAAGTTTTACCCCGTGCCTGAAGTTGATAGCTGGAAATGAGGGTTTCTGCGAGGAGAACATGAATGCCCTGGAGAGCACGGAAAGCGCTGCGGTAGGGTCTTCTTTGAATAAGTTAGACGCGAATAACGCAGTTTTTGGAGAAATGAACCCTATTTTTGCAGACTCAATATTTTTGGCTGTAATGCGGACAGTCCCCTTACTACGAACACCGGATATAACGACCGAAAATCCGGGCGATCGTCAGGATCATTATAAAGTGGGCTCGATTGTATAGTGTTTTTCTAGCAATGCCCCCAAGGAACGCTGCGCATTTACCGTAGGTGATAGCTTTTATTCCAACAACAATAACAACAGGCTATCGAAACAATGAAGACTTCCGAAAAAAAAAACACCCAATACCTGCGGACTCAATCCCTCTTATTCACGTCACTTATTTGTCACTTGTATGCAAGGAAGATACGCAAGCTCTTACTCCCGGAGCGAATACGAAGCGACGCCTAGCGGACAGGAGGATTCATTAAGAAGCGTCGACAGACACGTCGCGCTTGTAACGAGCACAGAAGCAGTTGCTGCATGTTTTTTTACACCACTCGCATGCAGGAGGTGCAGGGTTCGATCCCCAGTGCCGCCGGGTACCCACCGGTGAAACAATAGGTACAAGGTTCCCCCTGGTCTGGTGCTCGGCTTACATAGGGTGAAATGCTTGGGAAATGGGTCTTGGACCCCACTTTGAGAAGAAGGAAAATACCTTGTGCCATGGCGCTCTTTGCCCACAGATGTCCTTGCGCCATAAAAATCCACTACCATCATCATCATCTTTACATCACCGCAACCTGATCGGAATGATAAACTTCATGTGGGGATGCGAAGCGGTACATCAAAAATTTACACGCTGCCGCTTACGAAGACCATGCCGCAGGCAGGTCACACTAGCTTTAAGGGGAAAAAGTACGAACTCACCAACCCGTTTCCACCCCCTCTCCCACACACGCGCATCACGCACACAAAAGTAAAAAAAAGACTACGCTCTAAAAAAAAAGGTGATTACTTAACGGGTAATGCGCGGCCCAGCTCCGTGTACATGCCTAATCAGTGCTCTACATCTGCGGTCACGGCGGGTTAGAAAAGGCAACCACGGGAGGCGTATATCAGCCGCAGCTCCCAAAACAGCGCCAGGAAACCATGATCGATGGCAAAGAGCTCCGGAGCACGGGTCATTGATTGAAACCCCGGCGCTTCCGCGATTACTGTTGAACTGGACGTGCTCTGATAAGAAACGCGCTCCGCGTAGCGACGGCCGCCTGATCCGACCGCGCAGGCAATATAGTATCACATTTTACGCGTGGCCGAAAAAAAACTGCCCAGGAAGAAAGTAAATAAATAAAAAAGGAGCTTAACGAGCGGCCACCAGTAATGAAGAATTGTTCGTTTGTATCCTTAAATTAACGAAAAAGCAAGTCCTGTCGTTCGTTGTTCGCTTCCATTACCAACGCTTGTCACAGTGCGTTTATGCAACGTTTCTACACTCGGCAATGCGGCTCTTTCTGTGATTCTCTCATGGCAAGACAATCATAGTTGAAAATTTTTCAAACTAAACTAGTCAGCGCCTTTCGATGAGCGTGAAACAACGACAGGACCTTTGAAGAATGTTGTGTCTAGTGCAGAAAAGAAAATGACTGCGCATATTTTTACTGCACAAAAGCGTCTTCACAGTACTTGCAAAGCACGTATTCTTCCCTTTTCAGGCTTGACTTCGTTACGTTTCCTTATCCGCTGCGGTGTTAGATTTACATTCAACCTTAGAACCTCGCGTAGGGATTACACGGGACTAGCTTTCTTCGCTGCGCTCTGAACAGGAATACGCCTATATGCGAGTGCTCACTGCCAGCTCACTCCGTTTTATAAAAGGGAGCGAGATGGAGGACAGCTTGCGCCCTCTTTACTCCTTTCTGTTCATTGAGTAGACTCCTACCCCCCCCCCCCCCCCCCCCCCCCCCCCCCCGCATCCTCTAAGATATCAGGCGCGCGTTGGTCGCTTTCATTACGACAAGCTTGTGGAAATATTTGCTGGGATTCAGAACACGTTAGGCGATTTTGAACCTATGTGTTACTTTTGGCGCGTTCGGGAGACGGCAATTTCCCATTAACACGCTGAACCGAGAAGCCACAAGAACAGCCTGCTGAAAAGCGAATAGCAAGTGATGTGCATCTTCCGAGTACGCTTCATGGTTGCGATCAAGTGTGGGCATCTGTTTGCACGTCTGCTGGCTCACATGGATACATCTGTCGAGCCACATAAACTTCACGTCTTTAGCGCAAGTTAGTAACACAGAAACACCTGAACATACGCAAGAACCAACAGAATATGAAAATACACCTCACAACTCGCTTTGGGAAAAACATGGTTGATTCTATAGTAGTGAAAGAAAATTTCATCTCGTCTTTCAAATCTCCAGCGCGACTCCGCAAACTACGCGAAGTAATCAAACAAAGAAAAACACACTTCTCCGACACCTGTGCATCGTACCAGCAAAAAAGGGAGTTTGAGGCCCTGGCTATTTCCCCGAAAATGACAAAAATCGATCTTAAGCAACCGAAAGAGCGTCGAGTGCCTGAAATAAAACAGAAACGCACGCTACACACAGATCAAAGAGGATTCACAGCAGCGCCTTTCAAAGGCGCTTCCCAAACTTCCGTGTCAGCAGCACATCCCGACCAGCTCTCGAACGCCCTTGGTCGCGTGACCCCGTCGTCGCCTCTTCCGTGGAACGCAGTCATCGCCGGAGACGCCCCCCTCTCCCATCGCCGCATCCCGCGTGCTCTCGAAGCCCGCACTTCCCTCCCGACCGCAGGAGCGAGAGAAAGAGGGCAAGAGAGAAATAGGTGCCCAGGGAGATACACATTGTAGAGTGAGAGGAAAGCGAGGGTTTGGGGCGGAGGGGTGTGCAAGCCGCCTCGATAACCGAGTCCTTTCACCGGAGCTTAATGGTGCGTGGCACGGTTCACGCGCGGGAACCGCGGGCGCCTGGCCCTGGCATTCCGGCGTTGTGTCAACCCCTACGGCGCGCGCAGACACCAAACCCGTCGCAACGCCTCACACCGGCGTGCCGCGTCCTATATTCCGCCTTCCCTTCTTCTCCCTTGTCCGCCCGTGTCCCATCCCCAAAAGGGAGAGTAGTTTCAGATAAGGCGCATAAAAGGAAGCGCTAGCGTGCTGCGCCCCGCGCGCGCTATATAGCTAGCTCCCCCCCCCCCCCTCCCCTTGCTCCCCCAACACGTGAATAGACCGCGGCGATGGAGGCGTACCGTCGCTTTCAGAGTTGAAGCACGCCGGAGATAGAGAGCGCGAAGGAGGCCGTAAAAAAAAAAAAGAAAACATGACGCGATGCCACGCTCGTTTCCACGCAGGCGCGTACAACGTGGCGACGCCTCGAAACTGGGCCAAGCGCCGCCCGACGCCGTCGATCTTGAGCGCGCGCGTGCGTTCGCGTATAATACGCGAAGCCCTTCCATCACGCCTCGCAGAGCGTGAGAGACAAAGGCGAGTTCATTACCGGCTCGAGAACAGAGACGACGGCGCCCGCCGATAATAATTTCAAAGCGGCCCCGGCAGCGTCTTACACGGGCCGCACCAAAGACGCGACACTGCAGTTACAAATTCTCCGCACGTGCGTTACGTTGTCATGGATGGAGGTGTTCAAAACGAGAATCGACGTCGTTCTGTTCGCTGCAGTGCGAGACAGAGCCGCCGCTATAGGGACCAGGCGGTTATAACCGCCTTCAAAATTAGAGCCGACTATAGGGGACGCGCGCAAAGACAAAGGAGTTTTTACGAGATGCGCAGTTTTACGCGCTCTGACACGGAGGCTCGAGGCTTTCAGCTGATGGGCGGGTGTGCGAAAGCAGAACAGACAAAATAAATATACGCAGTCATGGATAGAAAGGAGAAGAGGAAGGATGGGAGGAGCAGGGGGGTGAATAGCAGTTTGTTCAGAAATTAAGCGAGATTTTAAAGCTCAGAGGTGCGCAATCGTTAAGTGAAAACAGCGGGGCTATTGAGTTGTCGGGAACAACACTGTGCGACGTACGACTAGCGCAAAGGGAGACTAAGGAAAACACGATATATGGACACCGTGAAGCGCTGGGCACCAAATTCTCCCCGCTGAATACCAACCGCCCATCACTGGGCATTGTCTGTGTTAGTTGGGTTAGTTGCAAATGCTTTTAGTGACTTCCTTTCTGCTCCTCATAATAGTCGTTCACTTAGTTCAGAGAAAAACATAAAGCGCTATAAACAATCTTTTTTTTCTTTTTCCTGTTTCCCCCCGTGAAATCGAACTGCTTATTACTGGCCTCAAGGACACTAGCCCTGGATTAGATAAAATATCCTCTCGGCACCTTAAACACGTAGCCAATCTGATTTCTGAACCACTCTGTCATGTCATTAATCTCATCCTAAAGTCATGTGCTTTTCCTGCTTGCCTCAAAACAGCTAAGGTAATCCCAGTGTTCAAGAAAGGAGACAGACGATTAATTTCTAACTATCGACCTATATCTATTTTATCTTCACTCAGTAAGAATATCGAGAAATTGATAAGTGAACGTTTAAACAATTACCTACATAAATTTAACATAATTTCCCCCCATCAGTTTGGTTTTCGGTCTGGCAGCTCGACTAACTTAGCTCTGATCTCTTTGACCGATTTTATTAAGCAAGGTATTGATAACGGCAAGTTTGTTGGCTCTGTCTTTCTAGAGTTCACAGAAGCTTTTGATATGATTAATCACTCCATATTGCTTCAAAAATTCGAGTGTTATGGTATTACCGGTCCCGTGTCGCGACTGCTGAAAAGCTATTTGTAAAATCGTCAACAAATAATCAATATTGGAGAAAGATTCTCCCAAGCTAAAACCATTAACCAAGGTGTTCCTCAGGGCTCTATTTCCTCAGGGCTCAGGGCTCTATATTAATGACCTTCCTAATTCTATTAGTCCAACTCACTGTGTCTTATATGCTGATGACACTACCGTGTCATTATCTAATGCGTCTATAGATGATCTGACTCTTGAATTGAATGCCGAATGTTGCCAAATGGTGCACTGACAATCAGTTGGTTATTAATCCCGCTAAAACTAAATTCATAGTGTTCAAAAGTAGCCAGAAAATTTTTTCCTATTCTTCTACGTTAAACCTTTTCTCTTGTAATGTTCCGGCTTCTGATAACACCACCTTCCTCGGCGTTATTCTTGATTCAGCTCTTAAATTTTCCGTCCTCATAAAAAAAAAAAAAAGGTCTATGTTTGGCATCAGAGCGCTGATTAAGGCGTGTCCATAATTTCCATGCAACCTACTCCTCTCTTTGTATTATGCCTTCATACACAGTCACATCACTTATGGAATTATTGCATGGGGAAATACCTACCATTGTCATTTATCATCTCTGCAACACTTCGAAAATCAGGCCATCCGCATTATTACCCGTAGCCCTTTCTCAACTAATGCTCGTTCTTTATTGCATAAGCACATTATTTTACCAGTCCACCAGCTTTTCTAGTATCACCTTGAAATCATGCTCTTCAGGTTACTACACGGCACCCTACATTTTCAGTTTGTAGACCCCATCCTGCTGATCAATCACAACTCTACCAAATTTGCAGCAAGAAACAATTTTCTGCTCCCCGAAGTCCATACCAATTATGGTAAATCGACGTCATCCTTTCAAGCAATTTAATTTTGGAATACATTGCCACCCACTCTAAAAACATCCATTTCCTTGCCTGCATTCAAAAATGAGCTGAAGGTATTTTTGTTGGAATGCTGATGTGTTATTCTCTATTTATGTATATTACCTGCGTTATTGTGATTTTTACTCAGCCTTTGTGGTGAAGTATTGATTTTATATTTTCTTTATTTCAGAATTTCCGCTAACTATGCTGTAATCAGCTCTTGTATTACTGATGTAGAGTCTTGGACTTTGGGGCCCTCGTTTGTATTTTTATGATCTTCTGTGTACTTTTTTGGGACCAATAAACCATTATTTCACAAAAAAAAACACGAACGAAAATTTAAGAGAGGGACACAACAAACGCTGGCTATCAACTGCCCGCCGCTGTACATTAACAGTTCGCAGCTGGGCATCAACTTCACAGCTAGGAATCAACTTTACACAACTGGGTATCAAGTTTATACAACTGGGCATCACCTTCACACGGTTGGGCATCAAATTTGCATAGCTGGGCAACACCTTCACACGATTGGGCATCAACTTTACACAGCAGGGCATCAAATGTCCACACTTGGTGTTCACACTTGGGCATCAACTGTCCACAGCTGGGCATCAACTGTCCTCAGTTGAGCACGAACTTTACACAGCTGGGAATAAACAGTCCGCAGTTCGACATCACCAGTCCAGCGTTTTTAGCGTATATCTCTCGTGTCTTCGTCGTCGTCTTTTAGCGGCACCCTGTTTGGATATGCACCAAACTCTGGCCAATCCCCCACCGTGGGTATGTACGATCATTTCTGAGGCAACAACAACCAGTACGGCTTAGCAACGTGATTTTTGACTCCGTTTCTTTGGTTGTGGTACCCATAATCGGTGAACGAACACAAACAATGAAAGCACAGGAGCTAATGCGGGCACCTTTCGCAAAGCTCACCTTCGTAAGAAAAAAGGAAGTGCACATGCTTCTCCCAGGGAAAAAAACAAAAAAACAGAAGGCTCTTAGAAGATGAAACAATACAGAGCTTCGCTTCGGATTATAGATTTCGCGTTCTGAAGATGAATGAGACGCGTCGCTCCCAAACACGCCAAGCACACGCACGCGCAGGCTCCAACGCCTAAGACCATTTTTAGCCCCTGGACAAATAAAGGCCCATTGGTCGCGACACATAACACAATACAACGCTAACAACAACAACAATGACTCCGACAAAAAAAATAATCGCACAAATGGCGTAAGCGCATGGAATCCCTCAAGCCAAGATTGCAACCAATAAAACAGAAGCGCCGATATCGCCCGCAGACCGCACAAAAGGCACACGAGAGGGCGTAACTAGGAAGCCGGCGATCAGAACCGATAAACACGGCCGGCGAGAAAAGCCAGGCCACTGTGAAACGTGGACGGACCAATCACGCCAATGGAAGAAGCACGCCTCACGGGCTACACGGGCGCTGCCGGACAACGGAAGAAAAATCGGAGAAGTTTTGCTCGGTGGAGCGTGGAAAACAAAAGCCGGGCCACACCAGAACAAGAAATGGAGACCGGCACACTAGACGTGCAGCTTTTAGTGCAGCGCTCGCACGAAGAGAAAGAGAGAAGGAAAGAAGTAGTATGTTACTGCGAGTCGATCATGAGAGAAGCGTATATACGACGCCACTTATGAGTGCGGAGGTGAACGCGTGGGCCACAGTATCTTTTGAGGCGGAAGATGCTACAAAGCGCAACAAAAAAGTGCAACACTTTTGTGAACTGAAGAACTGACGAAGAAATAAAAACTAAATTCTTATCAGTTTGCTCCCACGAACCTTCATTTTTTTTTCTTGAACAGTCGCATCTCTCACAGCCTGATTTATTACCGTAGAGGGTCACACCGAAGTGTTAAGAAAATAATGAGGGGGAATAGGCTGTGAGAACTAAGCAAACGCTCCTGTGTACAGCGCTGATAAATAATGGCAACAGTGCAGTACGTAACACACGCTGTGGTTGCAGCCATAGTAGGCTGTGTGTACGTCAACAGACCGACGTTATACGAAACGAGGCGACTTTAACATAATAAGCTACAGCGAAAAACCAAACAAAAAAAGCAAAAAAGCGACCAATCAATCTCTTTCCTATTCTATAACTCGCAATACAATGGTACGCAGAAAAAGCCAACGTAAAGGAACACTGAGCAAAAACAGAAGTCAGAATGCCACGTTCTAATCACAAACGCATCACTATAACTGAAAACGAATATTTTATAAACTAAAAATATAAAGAAAACAAGAACAGGTGTCGCCGCCACAGGCCGATTTCGGAAGTAAATAGCTTGGGTCGACACAGATTTTTGGGACGCCAATCCCAAAGGCCACGCTAAACCGTTAATACACTTCAAACCGATGGCAACCAGTTCTTTTCGGTAAGGACATCAGGAGTTTGAATGTAGTGGCGGGCATAATTTTTTAAACCATTTTCTAGCCGATAAATATGTCTCCAGCTGCCGGAAGAACGTCGAGCCAAAAAGAGCCCGATGACCACTTTTTACTGAGAACTCCCTTTAACCCAGCGCCGCCAATGGACATGCCAGCTGCCAAAAAAGAACGAAGTTTTGCTTTCGACGGCTAGATAATTCTCCACTAAAGTATCCGGAAAGTAAACACGAAAAGCTCTAAAACACTCCAGTATCTCAGTACTGTACTTCACAATGGAGCTCGCTAAAACAGTGATATCACGAGCTCGACTGGTCCAAAAAGGACGCCAACCTTACGGCGAACGATGTCTCTGGCGAACTAAGCATTAGCACGGTTGCTGACCTGTGCACAGAAAAAGCCAGGAGGGTTCAACGACAAAAACGAAAACAGATTTGCCAAAACATTAACTACCGCTCCTCCACCCAACATAATGCGGGCAGTGCAGCGGAAACTTCGATTGTCGTACTAATCCAAGTCCTCCTCCTCGAAGCGGAGAGAATTTCGTGCCTCGCCGCAATTACAAAGGGCCATTCTTTTCTTGCTTTATCCTGCTCTCGGTGCCCTTTCTGGATGACCTGGAGGAAATGGCAGGGCCGCAGAGCGGAGCGAGGTCGCCGCACTTAGCGCCAGATGGCGCAATCGCGTGAATCCCGCTATTGCCCCCGCGAAACCTATGGTCAATCTGTTCTCGTCGTCGATTGGGGGCATCTGGTGGGGGACTATACAAGGAAACGAAGAAGGCGATGGGCGTCTGTAGAAAAGAGGTTGACGAGGGAAGGCGAGGATGGTACGACAAGCGCAGGAACGGAAGGAAACAAGGTGCTTGTGTGCGTTCGCCGTTCAGTCCAGACGCCGAAAAAGCGTCAGTACTTTACCAGCGCAATCATCATTTCCATCGCATGAAGAAAAAAAAACGGATAGCAACACCGACGCGGTCAAGGTTAGTGTTACGCTTGCAGATACCTCGCCTTTTAGCCAGAGAGGTCGTACAAGCCAAGAGCGCGCGAACAGAAAGAAAACGCGTTTATCGGAAGATCCCGGTCCAAGTATCTACGTAAGCGCGCTTGCAATGGAAGTGGTTCAATTTCCGGAGTGGAACCAGCGTACACAATCTCGACCAGCCAAAAAGAGTCAAGCAGCGGGTTGATGGGCATCTGCTCAGCGCCTTCCATGATTGCACGCGCTTCCGGGGCCGCTGAGCGAGTTTCGCGACACAGAGCAGGAAGTTAGGCCTAGATGCACTCGTCAAGCGCCGCAAGAGAACTGAAAAGTAGACTGACTCTATCGCCTCAACTTTACTTGGCTTGATGGCATCTCTACGCTATCGCCTTCCAAAGGGGCTCGGGGTTCAGGGATGACATGAAACTTGCAAGACATGGCGCCCGCGGGAATGTGCTGGGCAAGGCAAGGAAACACGCGCCGAACGTTACAAATGTGGGTTAAAAATGAGAAACCAGCGAATAATAAGAATGAGTTGCGAGTATAGTAGGCGTCAAGAAAGCTGTTTCGAGGAGTTACACGCGCAGGAAGCACTTCAATAAAAAATGAGGTGGATATTTCGATGCATGGTTGATGCAGATGGAAACGAAATAGGCCATTTACGTGAAACCACCGCTGAAGATATTGGAGCGAAACTAACATAAACCTCCTAAGGTTATGCACGTGTGCTCGCAGAATGTTTCAGCGCTGGAGGTGTCAGGTGCAGAATATGAATTGTGAACATGGAAGCACTTTTCCGATTTGAATGAAATATGTCGAGTTGAGGTACATAACTGCTACACGCACTTCTGTTCAGTATTGTTATTGTAGAGCAGTTTTAAAGCAAATTACAAAAACTGGAAGGCGAAAGTGAGTATACGTGCCTATGGAAAATATCAGTCTAAAATTTTAAAGATTTTTAATTTTATGTACATATGAAAGCCAAAAAACTTTTACAGCACGAATTATGGCAAATTTGTCACTGCAAAACGCAATATGTTACGTAGAAGAGATTATGTTTATCGTGTAATATGAAAGACAGCCAAAATTACATAAAACAGTGATTTATATTAATATGTTCGCGACTATTTAAACGAATGATAGTATTCCCACATGGCCGTTTCACTGAAAAACCATGAACCGAGACAGACGGCTTCAAAGCTTGAAGCAGTGAAATTTCGTTTCAAGCACAGATGTGTTTGAAAAATTTACTTCCTAACCTTTCAGACTTTAACAGCATACCAGTATCGCCTTGAGGGTATCACCATTTGGGGGGGGGGGGGGGGGGGGAGGGGGGGGGGTCATTACACGTGAAATTATTTCACCTGTTTAAACCACTAAGAAGAAGAAGAGCCAACAAAGAAGAAGAAATTTAACTAGACATGTGGAAAAGAAGAAGAAGAAGAAGAAAAATATTGAAAACGAGGGACTTCTATGTACTGACGGAAAAAACATAAAAGTAACACATTTAAACCGAGGTACTGAATAGTTCGGGAAATTTCAGGTTTTCGGAAAACATGTTTTGGGGAAACTTACACTTTTACAGAAGTTTACTCAAACATTTCTCGGAGTTCTCAGCACGTCTGGAATATAGGTTGGCCCCAAGAGGTTGCTTTCGATATAAGCGATTTGCTTTCAGTTTCTTCCGATTAATATTTAACGGTTTCCATCACAGCATGGACTTTACTTAGAGACGTAACAGAAAACAAATCATACCTACTGACGGATCACGTCCTGGTTGTTTGTGAAATTTTCCAAAATTTTTCAACAACTATTCCTGACCGGTGTCCCATTTAGCATATTCCTCATTACGTACGAACCTGGCATGTAATAAATCAAGCGTTTCCTTAACTTCAATCGCAAAAGCTCAAAAAATTTATAGAGTTCATACGTTTGAGTGAGCTTTATTTTATATTCTCTGCAGAAAATCTCGCATCCATTTTGAAGCACGAAATGTTTCTGCGAGCACCGTAATTGCGCTTCGCGAATTGCGTCCCAGAGCAGCTTTTCTAAAAGGCCAGAGACCCACCGGCGCTTTAAAAACTCCAATTTCTGCCTTTCACAACAGATCGAAGTGGAACTTTGAGAAGATGTTCTTGAAAGGTTAGGCAATGGATTGGAACAATACAGAAACAGCTGTTTTTAGTCAAAAATACTTGACTGCTGTTCGAGTCCGCCTTTGATGCAACTGTTCATGCAATGCACACACATTAAACTTTATTCGGTAGTACGTTGTAGCAGAGCACGTTATTGACGCTGCAGTGGCGCGGCCATCAACGCTGACTGCTGAACACAACGTCGAAGTGACATGACACGAGCCGTACGCGCGAGCACAGCAGAAACGACATTGGCCCGCTCGTGCGAAGAAAACTATGCAGTCTAGCTCCTAGTCTAGTCTTGTTAGTAGTCTAGACTGTCCGGCAGTTTTCAAGCAAGGAAAGGCATGATAACCTGCTCTCTTTGTCGCAGGACATCTGAACTGCGCGGTGAGTGAAAAAATAAACATGAACGCTTGCTAAAGAGTAGCCACACCACTAATATCTTTTTTTTCCCTCAAGACGCGCTTGAGGCCTCCACCAACAAAGTGAGCCTGTTACTGCATCTTCCCGTTTCTCAAAACCAACGGACAGCTTAGACTGCGAATAAGACTATACTGAGAAAAGGACTGCACAATTTGCTTCGTGCAAGCGGGTTCAACCCCACTACCCTCACTCTTTCTTGCTATCGCCCACTGTTCCTCACTTCAGCCTGCACTATCTGTTCTGAACCTCTCGCTTTTGATCTCCGTCTCCGTTCTCACTGCCCGGCGGATCCTCCCCCGCGAGGCTAACAGCACCTCAAGACCTGAGATGGCTGGGAGACCCTGCTGCATTCCGAGTACCCGGTCGTGCAGACCATCGCTACCGACCGGGCTGCCAGAGTTGTGAACTGAGAGAACATAAGCTATTGATTGCAGTGGGGCCGTGCGGGGACCCGGGAGCCTGCAAGCGTGCTTTATGCAAGCGGGCCCTAGTTTTGCATCGGCCAGGCGGTCTGGTTGGGAATCCTCCACCAGCCTGCGCTCTGCAAAAGCACAATCTCGCAGAAAAACAAAGTTAGGCCGAATGAGCGTCGATGAGCGACTATGCACGTCTGACACAATTCGAGATTAGCGACAGCGTAAGGGGTAAGTTGCTAAAAAATGAAGACAATGTCAGAGTACCTCAGAGGTAGGTGCAGGATATATAAACCAACCACTACCCTTTAAAAGAGTACGTATCTCAGAGGCGGGATCAAGGCCGGCTCCTGCGCTCATGCTCTGTGAAGATAAAAGCTCGAGCGCTGTTTTTTTTCTTTTTATTTTTTTTCATGCTGAAAAGTCTGTGAGCCGAACTCATGTGTTTTAACATCTCCCACGTGCATGTGCGCGTCCTCTTCCTCGTGGGAGAGCGAGTGAAATCTGCAGCGGCCGATGGAAAGCCGTGTCGTCGACTAATTCGCGGACAAGCTGCCTTCGTGATCTTAGCGAGCGGCGGGCGAGGAGCGAGTCGTTGACTCGATGAATCAGTAAGCAGCGCCTGAATTAGTGAGCCAGTGAATAAGGGCGCAACTCAGCCGGTCCCTTTACGGCACAAGGACCCCGGCTCGCCATCGTGGGTCCGGAGGCCGACATCGATCCGAAAAAGGGGGGAGGCTGCACGCGTATATGCCGAGAGAGACCGGAGCGCTAGAGGAGAACACAGTCATCGTGGTTTTTATAGCTCAGGTGCATCAAGCGTCATGCATAATGTAGCAGGAGCCACTTCGATCGGCACACGCCTGAGCAGTGGAACGTTCGGAAGTGGCGTTGCATGATTTAAAGCTACGCGCGCGCTGTGCGCGAGAAGAGCCGGCCGCGGTAGCGTCCCGCGCGACGCGCTCGTCGGAGATGGCGATAACAGCGAAATATGGAACAGCGAGGGGAAAAAATTCGTAGTCCTCGGCGAAGGCGAATCTCGCAAGGGAGTTGAAGAACAAGCGACCAAGAGCGAGCCTGCTACGCATAGGACTGCTTATTCACAATCGACACTCGTGAAGCAAAGCATCGCATTTGGGCAAAATTCATTAGAAAAGGAGTGCGGAAGATTTTGGGTGGACCCAGACAAGCGTGAACAAGTGCGAAGTAAGGGTATCGAAATCTCAAATTGAGTTCCCGGGCTAACCAGCAGAAACCCAGAACTAGATCACGAGCTCACATCTAGCCTGCTTATGATCGGCTGTGCGCGATCACGCTGAGGTTAATGTGAAAAATGTACGCGCATTTTTTTTTCCACGTTCATGCACTTACGCAAAGTATGTTAAGCACCAGACTTCGGCCTGCATTTAGTTTGCTTTTCTTTTTGTATGCATCTAGGCTTATCAACCAAATTAAAAGCGGGCGTAAAGACGATTCCCTCGGAAAGATTCATTCGGTAAAGATTCACTCGGAAGATTGAGGGACTAAGCACATAAAGGAAATCAGCAAGCAAGACGTAAAGCTTACACTAAGTAATTCCGAGGATCCACGAACAACAGCGTGCCACGCCCGAAGCTGCACCTTCTTGGTTTCGAAAGACTTGAAAGTGACGTAGTAAGCTCTCCCAAGTTTTGTACAAACCTGCAAAGACAACACAAAAAAGAAAAATTAGCAAGGAGCAAAATATTCGACGACGCGAGTTTGCACATACCACAACTGGCAGCACAACCAAAGGTATTTCGCACTTGCTCCAGGATAATGTTCATAGGTACAGTCTTTGTCAAAAGTAACCAGGCTACGCGGTTTACCTCTCAGTCGTATAGTAAAGCTATTATGCCAGCCATCAAGCTCTAAATCTCTGTGTGGTAAGAAGAAGCCCTGTTCTCACCTTCAAATAACTTTTTGAACTTTAGAGAAGCCGTGAAAGCTCTGTTATACGAATGAGAAGCAAACCATGGAACCTAGTTACTTTTGACAAAGACTGTACCTTTAGTTATTTCCAATCACAAATGCACTATTATGGAACATGCGCCGCGAGAGGAAATTCAGAATATCGAGACAAAATGCACAAAAATGGCACCAATACTAAGCTCTTGCCGTACGCTCAGCAGGGCACGCCAACCACACCATAGGCGCAAATATAAGAAAATTTCAAGCCTGTGCATCGCGCGGCGTTTATGTACATTTATCTTCCAAATTGCGTAAAAGAAGGACACAGATTCATAGGCGCAAATAAAAGTAAATTTCAAGCCTACGCGTCGAGCAGCGCTTATGCGCATTTATCTTGCCAATTGCACACAAACGGGCAAAGACATAAACCAGGCGGATATTCGTGAAGAGGAGAAAATGCGAAGCCCTGCGATTCGAAATCAGACACGAAGGTTAGGAGAAAGACAATGTGAAAGTTGTCGCAAAAAAGAAGATACAAAGAAGCTCATAAAAGGCGTATAAAAACCGCGGTCTGCGTGATGTGCTCTGAAACCGCGTTAGAAAGATAGATGACCCTTCCTGCCTTTAATTTCGTAGGCCCTCGAGCCGCTTCAGCGCTTTCCACTACGTCAGGTAACGACTTTCATCGGGAGAAGACGAGACGAAAAAAAAAAGCGACCAAATACAAACCCAGCCGAGAGAGGAGAGATCGCAAAGAACACAAACCAATCGAAGGACGTCAAGCCCTACCCAGGAAAATAAAACGAGAGAGAAGACACTGAACGGAGGAGAGGTTTTAAAAAAAAAGAACTCAAATTAAACAATTTCAAAAACAAAACGTGATAACTCAAACGGCTATCTTTGATCGAAGAAGCAAGACACTTTAGAAACTAAGGCGACTGCGGCAATTTCGTTAAGCCACGTCCGCTCACCTCAACAACCTTTTTCGACAATCTTAGATTTTATTTATTTTTTCCCCAACTTTTGAGCAGGTACTCACTGAAAACAAAAAAAAAAAGGTACTTCCCTTTCTTTTCTTTTTTTACTTTCCATTTTCCTGTCTGTCGGCGCACCGCCGCACGATTCCTTCCTCGGCACTCATTTAACTTTCAAAGCAAACGTTCTCCTCCTGTCCGCCCACCCGGCATACGTGCGCGCACTCCAGGTACTCAGACACACTGAGTGTCCGAATTAGGAGGACTCGTCGCCGACCTAATCCCCCGACAGCGTCAACTCAGCAGTCAAGATTGCGATGTGACAACCGGCCGGGTTAGCGAGATAAAAAAAAAAGGGGTGGGGGGAGGGGGGGGGGGGGGGCGTAGTCGCGGGAATAGCACTGAATCACCTCCTTCTTTCCTCGTCGCCGCCTCGTTAAAGCCAGCCCTTCGGACACCCTGCTCGGCGACGGGAAGAAGAAAGAGCGACGTCTTGAAGACCTTAACCCCCTTCCAAACTTTATTTTTTCCATTAGAAATAATGTCACTGGATCAAAAAAAGAACGAAAGAAGAGTAAGAACTGAAACGAGCCACTCGCGCCGCCACTCAACGGCTCAAGACTTCGACAGAAAGCTTTCAATTCTTTGCTCAGCTTCGAAGTGCATGTTTTATTTATTTTTTTTACGCTTGCTGGCATCAATCACAGTCAACTGACACTGTAATCATATTACGTCAATCCGAAAGACTTGACAGATATAATACCTGCGAACAAAATGTACGAGGTCATATAATATTACAGAAAATTTTGAGAACACATTTGCGCTCATTTTAGGCGCGACGTTTCCAATGCACAGCGTCGACACCTTGCACGTAATTTAATGGGAATGAAACTTGGCAAATAAAGGAAAGAAGCAGTCTAACCATCATGGTCAAAAAAAGGAGAAAGAAGAAAATGACGGTAACTTAGGAACAGGAAGAAATGCTGGAATTTTTAAACCGTATTCAAGTTTCAGGCGTCGTGAAGAAGGGCAGCGATATCTGGATTACTGCATTAGTGCCCGTAAACTATACACATGGGCAAGGAGGCGGACCCGCAGTCACCGATACCGTACCCCACTTCTGACCACATGGGTTTCCGTAAGGTACAGTCCGGAGCAAACTTGCTCTATGACACCAGCGCTTCGGTTAGCCTCCAGACAGAGGAGGTGGGGACCGTTTTCATCCAGGGGTATGTCATTTCGCTCGTTAAGATGCGTGATGCTGCAGCTTGGAGTAAACGCCGAAAGGCATACAGAGAATAGGCGGCCGTGCAACCACGAGTGTCATATATAATATTTTTGCCCCTGACAAAAATGTCAATATACAGAAACCTCAGTATATGCGGATTTTAGCATTTGGGCTTTATTGAAATGCTAACACCACAGCCACAAAGTAATCCGGAGACCTCGCGTTCAGAAGCTCGAGGACTTAGCTGAGAGCTACCACGGTCGTTGAGAAGAGCGAAGAGTGAAGATCATAAGCCATTTATGTACTATGCGCAATTTTTAAAAAAATCGTATGAGTACAGAACCATTTGGCAGGCGTAGACTGTCGAGTTAAAAAAAAAAAAAAAAGGTGCGCTGGTCCAACCACCTTCACGGTCGTGAAAGCTGGCTCCGCCTATACTACACTCTTTATGCGACAAAGCCAGCTTGCCAAGAGGCCAAAAGGCGTTCGTGAAAGCTGGCTTCACCTACGTCACTCTCTTTATGCGACAAACACAAACTTCCAAGAGAACATGTGGCAGCGTTCTCTGATTTGCAGCGTGCGCAAATCCCATGCGTATATAATTTCGCGCACATTTCCTGTCGCCTATACATAATTAAGAGCATCACTCGAATTAAATTAAACACATTAAAACCAGGGTTTGTCTGTGGCGTTGTGTCTGGGCATGCGCTGAATTAATGAAAGCCCACGTTTCGTAGGACCGCGCGACTAGCTAAGGCCCCAACACACTGGAACACGCCAACAGCCAGATCGCACCTGTTTAACTGCACAGCGCAGCACTGTTAATGCGAATCACCACAAATCTTAAAAACTGCCCTAAAAAAACTGACAGACGATTATGGTAGTAGGTTATGCGAAATTTGAATGCAGCTTTTCACATGCCACCTGCCACCGCAGGTAGGTGGTCACGGTTGTCAGGTGGCGTGTTACGCCGACAACGCCAATGCCGACGACTACGACGCGGAATCTCCGAACGGTCGCGTAACAGCTGCGCTCTAAAACGAAAAAGGGGTCTCTGAACCCGTTCATTTCACTTCAAAGAGAACGCCAAAAGAAAGCAAGAGTATTATCAATAGCGGAAGTATCTTTCTGCATGAAGACACGCGCGAATGGTGCATCAAAATCCCAGCCAGAATATGCAAAAGCAGGCGAATTGCATAAGCCGGGTAGAGTAGTCTCGCTCAATCTTCGTGAGCAGAGCTCACATAAGTTCATCGAACGTGGCACCCTGAACGAACGATATGTGCCAAACAGGACGAGTACTAGAAAAGGCAGCGAACAGGTCGTGGGCAGGCAACCGGCAACGTGACTGCCAACGAACGCAAGCCACGCCAGCTTCGGAAGCAACCGCCGTGCATTCGTTGTTTCCCTCCAGGCAGGCATTGTATCACTCGCTGCGGAAGCAGCTGAAAAGGCGAGTACTGCGCAAGAGGCAGGCATTCGCGGAAGACGTGTCTTCCAGGAAAAGACAGAATGGGTGCTCGGTACGAGCTGATTGAACGGGCGACGCTGCGAGGCGAGGAAAAAACACACGTCCGAAATAAAAAAAAATCGGTTCTGGTTCAATTCAGCCAATAATTGTTGGAGCGAAAGGTAGGTTATGCTTGGTTAGAAAAGGTTATGTATGGTTGGACACGGTTTCGGTGGATTAAACCTTATTCCTTATCACGATTTTCATCACGAACGCCTCAGTACATAACTGGAAGATACGTTTCTAAGACATATGTTCATTCGCTAGAGGCATGCATCTGCTGGACCATCGTCATACGTTGCTTGTTGGGGTATCAGTGGGTGCCGCATGATGGCTCTAGGACTGCACGCCAGGCACGAAGGAAATCCGCCGGAAACGCACTTCACTACTCGCTTAATTGGGACATGCGTAATTTACATGCTCATAAATAAACTATTTATGCATGCCTCAGTGCATATGTCGAAGATCCGTTTCTTGGAAATCTGTGCATTCACCCTGACGCGTGTTCATTCACTCCTAAGAATCTTTGCCGCCCTTATAGATGCCTTGTTTTCTCTCTAGCTAGTGCAGTGCAGTTGCCAGCTGAGTGTTTTGTTAATAATCTGTATATATCGCTGTTCTGTACATACATGGCCACATGTAGTAAATCATCATCATCATCACCAGTTTTACTACGACCACTGCAAGGCAAAAGCCTCTCCCATGTTTCTCCACTTAACCCTGTCCTGTGTCAGCTGCGGCCATCGTATCCCCGCAAACTTCTAATCTCGTTCGATCATCTCGCTTTCTGTCGCCACACACTACCATGTTGGAAAAAGATTTAAAAAAAAAACAGTCGTGGTAGAGTCGAAGCGCCCCCCGTCTCGCATGCCGGAGGC
The DNA here is from genome assembly GCF_055824585.1 of Amblyomma mixtum. Lineage (NCBI taxonomy): Eukaryota > Metazoa > Arthropoda > Arachnida > Ixodida > Ixodidae > Amblyomma > Amblyomma mixtum. Next base: position 300,321,930 of record NC_143013.1, read on the forward strand.
CCTGGTTCGATTCCTACCTACGCCACCATTTTCTTGTTGTTTTTTTTTTATTGAGGCCGCTTCAAGTTCATATCTGCGCTGTAACATGGCCTTCAGCGTTTGTCCTCGAGAAGTGGGGCTTTCGCGCCAAAAAATAGCGCCTGGGAAGCACAGGGAAAGGAATTCGAAGGATGGTTCCAAACGAGCGAAATGGATTCCGGACTCAAACAGGGAGAAGGAACAAAATTTAATATTGAGGCCTCTACTGTAAAACATGACCGGTATACGTTTTTGAAACTTGTACGACCTCGACAGCGCGGAAGAAGGGAAGCATGCTAATGTTAAAAATATGACCATTCTACCACTCACCTCATGCGAACACGCTTTAAGCATCTTTCTACTACCTAAGACAGAGCTTCAGCGTTCCAGGGACGATACGTTGCCATTTTCCCTTCTCGCTTTGCTCACTCGGCGTCGTATTTAACTCCATGAAATGCGAGCGTACATACATGGCACAAGCCCACTCATTAATGTTTAGACGAAGAATGTATTAAATAGACGCACAGGAGCGCCACTTACAGCTCACTGTTTCAGAAAGATTAAACTATCTTCATCTACAGATTTAAGCCTCACCCTTTAGATTACCGAGAAAAAGGACACGCATGCCCGCTGTCTTGCGCTAATTTTATTAAGCGCGTCAGGCTCCAATGAGATTAGGTGCCCGACAGCATCCGAGTACACGTCACTCCGATTATAATTCGGCGTGGCAAACTTCGCGATAGACACGGTAAAACAAGTGAAGCTCCCAAACTAACCAAACGTACCATAACTACCTCTACACATACCTGAGTATATAAAAAAAACAGAAAAAACACCGCAGACTGCCGCGAGAGAGAGAAAGAGCTAACATCAACATGACGTGCAAAGCCAAGCGTCGGCCCTGAATGCCCGGCTTTATGTCGCGCCGCAAATAGAGACACACAGCGGCGGCAGGAGGCAATAACGAGCCGACCAGAAGCCGCCAGGGAGAGGAGGCGGTGGAAGTGCGGCCGTATAGCGCCGGAGTAAAGCCCCAGCGCGGCGCCGGCAGCCGTATCCTGACAGCGCTAATATGGCCGTGGCACGTGTTGTTTTCCTTTCTGACGACTCCCCCGCACGTCACGGCGCCCTTTTCTCCTCCTCCTCCTCCTCCTCCTCCTCCTCCTCCTCCTCCTCCTCCTCCTCCTCCTCCTCCTCCTCCTCCTCAACTACTTCGCGCGCTGGCCGAAAGGGGACAACTTTCCCGGAGGCGGCTAAAGATAACAAGCGCCGACGACATTGAGGGCGAGAAGAGCGCAGGAAACGCGAGGAAACAAACATTATATATATAAGATCGGTCTTCCGATCGAAACGTCGAGTCGAATAAATATGTTTCCTTTAATGAAGTGTATACTTCGCTATATATATATATATATATATATATATATATACGTGTGAAGCCGCGGGAACGACAGACAAGAGAGATAGGTGCGTAAACAGAATGCGTCAGGCGACTACACGCCGCTTCGAGGATGGAATTAGGCAGCGTAGCTAGTGGCCGAACAAAACACAACGCGAGTCCGTTGTGCCTGTGTGCTGTTTGACCGCGCTGAGAATGAGTGATACGGCGAAAGAGGCGGTCAGTGGATAAGAGGAGGGGGGGGGGGGGGGGGGCGCATTTTGTAGTAGGCAAATTTAGTCGAAACAACTGAGGCAAAATTTTGCGCTGGGCGGATGTTAAGGAAAGGGGAACTAAGAGCAGCGGAAAAAACTCGCAGGATCGCCACCACTGAGCAACGCGAGTTTAAGCGACAGCTGTTGAAGTATTTTCATTTAGCGATACACAGATGCAAAGAATTTGAGCGCAATATGCGTGTATGTACAGTTATAGAGCCCGCTTTTCATCTTTCAGACATACCAGCTATTCAAGTAGCACCTCTCTGCCAGTCCTTGATAGTCACAAAGGAATCCTGGTGACCTGAGGAGTGGCAGGAGATGTGTCCTTGTCGCCGGGTCAATGCCCGATTGTGAAAGACCGTCTATGCGTGTGTTCTGAGAGGTCCTCACAGAAGAAGGAGGAGTGGCAATGGAGAGGAACGACGTTGTGACTCTTAACGTAACTGAGTCCGGGCCACTCAGCGTGGGGCGTTACCATGGCGCGTAACAGTAACATCACAGGTGATGACAGTGAACACCTCCTCTTTCACCAGTAACCACCTTCCGGTAACTACGACCACTTGCATGGTGCGCTCTTTCCGATCATGGGGAATGTGACGCTCACACAGTATCATTTTGGGATACTACAACGTTATCAAAACCGTTTAAAACACACAGAAACATATATCAAGCTCCGCCCTCCAAAGCATTATTCTGGCGACTCATGCGGACCAGCTAGTCGAGAAGCTCTTTATTGTGACGGGTGACAACTACACTTAACCGACGCTGAGCAATGCCTGCCCTTCACGCCGCTATCGTAAGTCCTAAAATATAAGGCCCATCCCTCACTGCTTAATTCTACAGCTGGGCCCCTTAAAACGCTTGACATGCGACGGTTAAGGAGGAAATTAATTACGAACTCTGGCTCCATACAAAAGTCGGCGTCAAGTGCCACTTGGTGATAGTGCCTTTACACTTCTTTCGGCGGCAAGGCCGAAAGGTTTGCCTACACCTTGCCAGGAACGCCAGACATGAGCATAAACATTTGGAATTTCCTATACTTAATGCATGCACTTAACCAACTAACCGCCTAGACAACGTGCTTATGCTGAAAAAAAAAGAACTAACAAAAAGAACATGAAACAAAATGAAAGGAATCGCGAAGTTCGACAAAGAAATAAAGGCTCTTAAGACGGAAAGCGCCATTTCTCAGAAGAAAGAAAGCCAGCGGCAGTAAGAAGGACGGTTCTAAATTAAAGAGAAAGCGACCAGAAAGGCCTCTTCCCCCCTCCTTTCTTCTCTTCTCCATCCCGAAGAGTGCGTTCGCGTCTCCCCTATAGCGCCGCGTTTCGACACAACTCACGTTACTCACTTGACCTACGGTCCAGTCGACCGAAACGAAAAGCAAGAAAACACGCAAGCTCACAGAATGAGAAAAAAATAAAAAGAGCTGCTTCTCAACCCTCAAAACCCCTTTCTACCCCTCCGTGCCATCCTATCCCCGGCAGGGTCCACACGAGGGTGTCATAATGGGGGCATCGGAAAGAACGGTCCCCGCCCGCCATCTCCGGGAGTTCAAGAAAGCACTGGGCTAGCAGTAGCCGTACAAAAACAACGAGGAAGAATGGGGGCGGTAGGGAAAGAGAAGGTGGAGGCGGGGTGTGGCGGAATGGAACAGAGTACGGGAAAATCGAGGCAGACCGGGACCGAAGACCCGACGCTGTTACCGACCCCGAGGCAGCACAGGGAGCGGGGGAGGGGTGGGAGCGAACTATAGCTTTTCTTCCATCGTTCTGTCCCTGCAATTCCCTGTAGTAAATAGAACGAAATAAGAAGAAACCGAAACAGACCGTTCACGGAATAAGTATACGTGAACACAGGGACGGAAACGCGGAATCGAAAAAAGAAATAACACTCAGGCGAAAGCTACTCGCCTGGGGAAGTGAACGCGCGGCGCGGCAGCAGGAGAGAGCATCGCCGTGAGCGACAATTTCGAACACACACCCTCCCCTCCCGCCCAAATGAAAGTATAGGACAGAGAGAGTAGGGCCTAAGGGAACTAGAGACAAAGAAAAATTGACAAACGAGAAGGCCGAAAGAGAGAGAGAGAGAGAAGGAGTAGGCGACCGACTCCCATACGCGCTGGGCACGACACGAATGGAAGGAGAAACGAGTGCAGCTCCGACGCGAGGAAAGACTGCGGCGGCACGAAAGGAATAATAATAGAGCGAAAAGAGAAAGAATGGTGGCTGCAGCAGCGCCGCCGAGGAGAGAGAAAGCGGCTGCGACCCCGTTGGGGAAACAATGGGGAAGTAAGGAAGGCTAGCTGGATAGAATGAAAAGGAGAAAAAATGAAGGGGAAGAATTGGTGAAGACAAAAAGAGTGCTGCTGCCAAGAGGCGCATCCAGCGCCTCCCGAGAGAAATAGAGGGAGAGAGGGAAAGGAAGGCCACGAGTGCACACCGTCCCGTGAGCCATATTTCAAGACGACGGGCGCCTGGAGACTCCCAACGACAACTGCAGGCGCGCGCTCCCGGTCGGACCAAAGTGCGTATAATGGAACGCGTCCGAACCTAACGCCAACGGAAGAAGAAGGTGCAAAGAAGAACAAAGGGTTGCTGGGAGAAACGAAGTAGCAGCTGTCAAAGTACTCCTAGTTAGGAGTGAGGTGATATGGCTTGCCCTCGGAGTGCTATCCAGTGCTACTCGGACTCCTCCTTCCCAGCTGTGATAAGACAGGAATTTTATATCAAAAGTAAGGTGCAAGGGCTTAGAAAAACAAAGAATTCATCCGGCGATAACATGGAGCTTAATATAACATTCCCTTTGACCTTCAACAGGACGTAGGGCTGCGTGATATAAAATAAAGATGAGCTGAAAGAATGCAGGAGCCGTAAAAGGTTCAGGAATATGTGGAAGAACCCGAGCTAGCACTGCATATCGTATTTTGTGTTTTCTTTTTTTTTTTCGCTCTCTTTCTTTCGCTCTACTCACGCAGGTTCTACCGATCTCATCCCATATATATACAAAAGACTAGCCTGAATTGGCACATATCTGCCCTTCCTGCCGACTTCCAGCGTGAAAACGGGACACGTGATCGCTACAGGCAACTGCTCAGTAGCGTGATAATAACGTTAATAAAAAGCATGAACATAGCGGGGGACTACGTGCCTTATACAAATTCTCTCAGACGGTAAATTAGCTTTAGATGCAAAATCGCAAGGAAGTTAATCACGAGAAGTACTAGAGTACGCCTCGCTTCTAAGAAGACAGTACTAGCATCAACATAGGGGTGGGCGAATATTCGAAATTTTTGAATAGCGAGTCATTCAATTCGTCGAGAAATAAAATCATTCGAAACCTAATATGTTCTCAGTTTTTTTTGTATATTTTTAAATAATTCCTTTGAACTTTGGATTCGGCGTGCCGTAGTTTCCTTCGCGGACTATTTCAGAAATAGGGCCCACGCCGACGTCGCATTTTCTTGCGAGTGGTGTGAGCGACATAAAGGGTTCAGCGCCGCGACGCGGTTCATTCGTGCGGCGGTGTTCTTGATGCTCGTGCATTGCCTCCAAGATTGGACGACGCGGGAGGCTTGGCTAACCCTGCCTTGACGCCTTATCTCGGAGGCCAGAGTTCATACATAGCTCTCGTCCCGCTAAGCTACTAATATGTGGCGCTAGTTTATTGCCTGCCGTCAGCAGTAGCAAAAAAGTACTTTTTTTATACGTACGACATGAGGGTCAAAAAGTAAATACTGACTCCCTGTTGCGTACTCTCTAGTGGAGATCAGAGCGGCGTCTTTTGACCGCTGCAAGCAAAATTCAATAAGTTATAGCACCGTGCCGAAGCATCGCCGCTAGAATTTAGCTGTCTCGCACGATTAATTGTTTTGTACAATATTCACTACTTCAGCGAATATTTCGAAAACGTTCGATCCGTTTTTGAATCGGCTCCATCAATATTCCATTCGCATTCTATTTGGTTTCTGGCTGCACTATTCGTATTCGATTCGGTTTAGCAAAACAACTATTAGAAAATCCATACAAACAGCTCTCCAACCATCAACTCTGCACTTGATGAGGTGGTCGTAAATTGCTACCAGGCGAACATTCAAATCACTTCAAAGCATGCGTGCGCAGATGTACCGACCCCCGGGCGGTGCCGCAATAAATGACGATACTACAAGCTTTCCATACAAACAAATGCCCCGGATATATATTTCTGTTGACTTAGCTTCCTATAACATTCTCCACAGCTAAAAGCATCCAGTGTGCCTATTAAGGTGAGCCGGGGGGGGGGGGGGGGGGGGGGGGGGCAAAGAAAAAACTGGTGCAAGCGGTTGTCTCCGTCATGAAGATTCCTTTCTTTACTTCGAAAGATTCAGTTCGATCAAACTGAGCTTATGAACTAACGCGGATGCTGAAAACATGTTCGATAAGAATTTTATACAGCGTTAAGAGAAGGCGCTGATGATGCAACTTCCGTCGCGGCAGCCTTATTGCGGAAGTGTTCTTCTCGTTCTGGAGAAAGTGCGCAATATGAGACGTTCACGGCGAGAGGGCGCGAATCGCGGCCAGTGCAAGGGGGCCGGCATTGTGGAGGCGTGTGGACGATTGCGACACACCGCTGTCCGCAAACATAAGTAGCCTGTACTCACCCACGCATGCGCTACTAAGACCGCGCCTCGTGAGTGGTTTCATTTCTTTTCCTCCCTAAATCAAAAACCTTTCGAGGAGGTTCAGGTATGCAACCCAGAGTAAGCCTTTGCTTATTTTAAACAACCTTCTCCGTATCCTCTCTAGTCTGGCACGCTTGCGTTTGAATGTGGCAAACGAAGAAAAGAGAGTTAGGACCAACGACTACTTTTCAAAAATTGAGAAATTTCAGTTTCTTTTTTTTTTCACCATCCTCAGTTTCAACCGCAAGATTTCGCGTAGATTCTGTATTATCAACTAGTTTCTAAAGATTTGAAAAGTTAGCGTGTTCCCGAAACGCGATCGCTAATAACGTTTTAATTTTATTCCTGCGACCTATAGAAGTTACCGTTTCTCTAAACTATTGGCTGATATTATCTGAGATCAAATACCCTATATAACGCCGTAAGAACCGTACATAGACTTTTTTTTTTTCTTAAAAAAGTGCATCACAGTTTGCGCCAATGACTCACGACCTTGCCTTCTTTCATTTTCGTTCCAGGGGACGAGTTATCAGAGCATGTTTGCACGATACTACCATCTTCGCCCCGAATGATCGGGACAACGTGTTCCTAATTGTCGGATATTCCTCCTCCTGTTCACAAAACTATTTTGTGCAAAACTGAACTAAAGGGCGGCGGCCGACGCACATGACCATTCTGAGCAGCCAAACCTTTGTTTTAAACTAGTACACATTGGCCGTGAAAATAGTAAGCGTCGAAGACATCACCAGATTTACGGCTTTCTCTCGCGCCGTCACCGTCATGCCACATGTAATGTGTACGGCGTGCATTCTACGTTTTAACAGTCGAAAGGAACGCCCAGCAATATAAATGAAAAGTGGAATTCTCTATAGAATAATTTATAGCGGTGTTTTATTTAAAAACATTTTTACACAATTCCCCCCCCCCTCCCCCTTCTTTTTTCCTCCTGCCCGTCTCGTTTTTCTTTTCAACGTGTTCCAAAGTCTCTAAAGTGAACTTGCATTTTATTTTCCGTATTACTGCAAAGAAAGGCATGCTTACAAAAAAAAAAAAAACATTACAACAGGCTTAACTTCTGCTGAAAGACGAGGTCCCTAACTAAGCTCTCGAACGGGCATCCCAGAACTCCAAAACAGCACAGAGCAGACAGCGCAAATTACCGGCCAAGGCCGATGTGAACATTTTGTAGCGAGAAGCGCGCCTGCTCGAAAGCCCAGAGCGCCTTATTACATCGCTTGGGGAAATTTCTTCCGCGCATTCGATCATCATTCTCGCATTTCTTTATTTTTTTCTCTACCAGCTTCGAGACGCCATGAGAAAACCATGTTTGTTCGGGATCTGCTTTCTTCCGACTCTAACCTCCTGTCTTGTCTCGCTTTACCTTTTTTTTTTTTCTCCCCCGCACTTACATCGTCGCCTCTCATGTTCGTCGTAATTTCTTACCAGTCGCCTCATCCAATGACTTGCCTTTCTTTGTGTTTCCATTTTCTCTTCACTCTGTAGCGCCGAATTCGTTTATCACACATAAAAGGCGGTCGGCTATAACTCTGCACGCGTCTGCTCTCCGCACCAAGAAGGCACAAGCTATAACTGTAATGGAAGAAGACTGCTCGGAAGAGCACCAGTCAAGAGAATGGCCGAAAAAGGATGCAGGGCGACCGACGCAGCGCGGCCTGTTATGCCGCGTAATTATGGGGCTCGCGTCGCGCGTCTGGCATTTTTCCAGCTTGGAAAAAAGCATACCAACTAACCGATATTCGCGAAGACAGCAATAAGCGGCGCATAAAAAGTGGAAGCAGAGAAAACAGCCGCGCGTACACACAGATGTCCGGAACAAATGCGAACAAATAATTCCCCCGATTCTCTCGTCGCTGTAGCACTCTTTCCAAGGGGGACGTGTTTTCGTTTGTCTAGACTACACTGTAAACACGAATACACATATATGACAGTAAAATGGGAGTAAGACGTCCTCTAGCGCACACCCTAGAGGACAGTTTATTACCCTCTTTTTACTCCTTTCAGTTTGGAGTGCAGGAACGTTTCTCGTTGTGCGGCATTTTTTGAGCCGCTATCACTCGTGAAGCATTAATCGGGAAGCTTTGTTTGAAGCCATTTCGGTTAGAACAGCAACAAAGAAAAGTGATAAAAAAAAAACCTTTAGCCATGTACGACGACTACGGCCATTATATAAGTGGCCATACATAAGCGGCTGGAAATGTTTGAAGTATTTCACTCTCCCTACGTGGGTGGATCAAGAGCGGCCGTTACATGCGCACAGGCAGAACTATAAACTGAATGCTATATTTCACGAGGCCGCAAATGAAAGAAAAACATCCTTCAGACGCTAACAAGGTAAGAAGCCGTGAAACAGCTCGCGTATCCTCTAAACATTCCGCTTTGTAACTTGTAATTTAATTCCGGAGATACCAATTTGCTTGAAGACTCTAGCAATAACATTACTTTGGCATCATGTATAAGGTACAGCCGGCCAAATCTTTAGCTGGCGTGCGCGATGGCCGCGTTTTCCGTGCTCCTGCCCCTTGTGACGGAGCAAACTTGCGAAAATATGAACTCTACGCACAGGCTCACTAAGCCCGTGCTTAATAAGGAGATTTGCGAAAGTTTGCTTCGTCGTAAAGAGCAGGAGCGCAGAAAAAGCGGCCGTAACGCACGCCAGCTAAAGATTTGGCCGGCTGTACGTTCCAAAGCGTCCTCTTCCGTCGCCTCAAGAAAGCTGTAATAATTGTTCTAAGCAAATAAAATACACCAGAAATCCAGGTTACCAAAGTTTAATCCGATCCGCATGTTATGCAGCGGCTCCACAGGAAAAAAAAAAAACGAAGAAGAAAATGTTCTCTCCAAAACTTTGTACCAAACAAAGAAAATCATCAAGTGTACCACTTCCAGCAAACGACCTAACGTCGAAACCAGCAAAAGGCATAATACTCACTCATTCAAAGCAATAAGCTTACATAGGCGTCCACGTGATATCTGGGAATACAGACAAAAAAAAACTACTACACTCCAAGATCTCATCTATTCGGCCGCTCCCCACTTTATTACTGAACAGCGTTCCCTAAAACAACAAAATCCTGAAGCTCAAGGGCAGGGAAATATAAGCTTACGCTCGCTGACACAAAAAGCTAACGACATGCTCCCCAGCAAAGCGACATTCAAGAGACACGCCCCACGATGACCCCGACAATAAGCGAAACGCGGCGGCGCCAGCGACTCATCGTGTTCAGGCAAACATGGACTCAATTATACGGCCGAGGAAAATGATCATTCCCGTTTCAGCGTTGTTCAAATTCGGACTCCCAAAAGGCAGAACCGTAGAAAGGGAAGACAACTCGCAGCTCTCTACAATAGCTGAGCTCGGCTTTATTCAAAAGGGCGACGAAACGAATTAAATAAGAAAGAAAAAAAAAGGGGGCGGCTCGAGCTCCATCTATGCATATCAAAGCGGGAGCAGTACATGGCTTGGAAGCGATTTCACAACGGCAGCGGCCGCCGAAGCTGCTTCAAAACTCAGTATCCCGTTACGAAACCCGCAGAAAAAAAAGAAAAAGAAAAATCATCGGCAGACGAAGAGCGCGCGCGCGGCCATTATGAAGCGGAATTTAGAAATGAAGGCGCAACGACGGCAAAGGGGATGCTTTTTTTTTTTTTTTTTTCAAAGCGTTTCGCGCGATGACGTGAGTCCCTATTCAGCCCGGCGTATTAAACGCCGAGAACTTTCAGTGTTGCACGGGGAGAGTTATAGCGCGGACAAAGAGATGCAAACTTTCTTTCACGGGTAAAATCATGTTTCGCTGCGCGCAGCAGTCAAAGCGACTCTTACTAATGGGGACCGCGATTTTGCGAAGCGAAACGCAGCCGTGACAGATTTCCGATTGCGGCGAGGACGGAGTAAGCTTCTGCGCGGAGCTACGAACGATGTCAGATAAAAACAACAGAAAACGAGCGCCACGTGCATTACGCTGCGAGTCATTTCACGGTAACAAGCCAGGAGGGAATTGTGGAGGCTCTGTCGGCTCATGGGAGAGGGGGGGGGGGGGGGGGGGACGCAATTCACGGACCACGAGTTTCGTCAGTGGGCACGACGAGCATGATGGCGCACAGCCTGAACGCTGATTACCATCTAGTTCACGAGGAGAATGACTACGCCTTTGCAGTTACGAAACAGCAATCCAGCAAGCCGCAGTTTGTATGAAAGCGTCCGCAGACCCAACATCGTACAAGTCCATGCTGCTCTGTCCATTCCATATTCACATTAAGCCGATTACTGACTGACGGTGCCCAAGCGGGAGGGAGAGGTTAACGAACGTGCACGAGCAGTGCAGCTAGCTATGTGTGAGGAAAATCTCAGGTCTGTCATACGCCCTGCGGCGAACGACCGTGGGTGACAGCGCAGACGAATATGTTGACTATGCGAGAGGTGCGAAGTTCGATCCCCAGTGCCACCGGGTACCCACCGGTGATACAATATACATACAAGCTGTTCCCGAGCTTGGAGCTTGGCTTATTTGGGGTGAAATGCTTGGGACATGGATCTTGGACAATACCTTGCGAAAAGAAAAAAATGCCTTATACCATGGCGCTCTCCGGCCAAGGCTGCCTTGCGCCATAAAAATGCATCGTCATCATAACCATCGTCATCACGATGTTGACCGGCCTTTGTAATCTTCCAGGTGGACGCACAAACGCAGCGTACATTCCTGCTTCCTCCCTCATACACCTAGTGATTAGTGGTCTCGTCATATTTTTCCCTATTCGTGCAAACTGCTAACCTGATCGGAAGGCACTTGCTCGGAATTTTAAAGAACTGCGCTCCGAATCCGGACACACGCTGCTCGCCGCATTATCTGAGCACCATGCAGGAAAATCTATTAACGTCAATTCTATTCATGTTGCTACAGTCTGCACAACGTATCTGCAGACACACCCGCGCAGTGAATTGTCCCTGATAACCTTCCGAACCAACGAAGAGTGCGACCTCAATAGCTCCATCTATGCAGTGGCTAGGAGTATCAGCTGAACCGCGCTTGTCTTCAGTCTTTGATTTCTTTTTTTTTCTTCGCGAAACTGAATACCACAGTTGCTAGACGATTTTAGGTTTCTCATAAACAACGGTGCTATCTGCTCCAAGTGAGACAGAGAGAAAAAAAAAGAAAAGCGACCCGTATAGTTGCCGTGAATTTGAAGTTTCAACGGTCATACGACGACTATCCTTAAACCCTGGACAAGGAACTTCGTTTGTTATAATTTTTCATGCCCGTGTGAAGTTTTTGCCCTTCAACCTTGCAGGACCAAAACTGAGCAGCGAGACTAGCGAACAGGTCACGTGGGGCAATTCATTTAACCCCTGCAAGCGATACACTGCGCCGCGCACGGCAACTGTCACACAACGGCTCTAGTAGACCCTTCGCCGGTCTCTCTGGAAATGCCTTTGAAGTAGACTCCTTTGAAACAGCAGCCGCTGAAAGCGTTAAAGGAACCGACGTTCAAAGAGGCCTTGGTGCGCCCAATCACGCGGATTTAAAGCTGAGCTTTAATACAGACTCCACTCAAATCTCGGACAGCGCTGATAACAGGACGATATAAAGGCTAGCAGGTGTAGTGGACTGTGCCTGATCCTTTCCTAGACAAATTGAGACCTAACTAGACGACATGTAACCATGCTCTCTATGGCCAAGACTAATCAGCAACTGACAGCTACTAGCAAGAGATTAAAAGACGACGCGACGTATAAGCGGAAAGGAGCTAGGATTACACAATAAGAAAAAAAAACTCACTAAGCAGGCCGTCAACTGCAACAGGGAATTAGTCCATTGCTTAACTCACGGTCTTCTCAAGCAATAAAATGAGCGCCGCGACTGCTGATGTTTGAACTGGCCGTAAAACGCCAGCGATGCTGAGAACAGCTGGCGTTCAATACAAGTGACATTAAATACAATACGAGAATAGAGTATAACACACGTGACGCATAAAAAACACCGGAGAGTTCATCACCGTGTTCGCGAAACTGCATAGAAGCGGGCACTAGAAGCTTGACTCTTTTCAATCTGCGCGTCACTCCAACGGGACGAATTGGATGCACTGAAATAAACTTTCTACGGCCACTCCAACATGATGAGTTGCATGAATTGAATGCATTGAAAGCACATTCCACGGCCACTCCAACAAGATGAATTGGGTGCACTGAAAGAACTCTCCACGGACACTCCAACAGGATGAGTTGCTATGGTCACTCCAACAGGATCAATTGGATGCACTGAAAGAACTTTCCACGGCGGATAGCGTATAAACGAAATAATCCGTTTTGACACAGATAGAAACTAGTGCAGCAGCAACCCGTTTCGTTTTTTTTTTGGTATATTTTTTTCGCCGGAAGACGACTTTCAATTACGACCAGAGCGACCTTCAAAGCTGCGTACGTCAGGGGTTCAGCAGCGCGAACAAGCTGCCCCGACATTCAGCTCCGCTACCAAAGTAAACGCAAAGCTGCGTTTTGTATTTTCTAGAAGCATGCAGGCCTTCTTGTACTGAATGAAGGAAGCAAAACCGTTTATTTCATGCAAGCAGGCATTTCATAAAAGCCGCTAAATGTTAACTAACGACTTGTCGACGATATCATTTTGTGATTAAAAAGCTCCCTCAGATGTCCACAACGTAGGAGTACTAGAAGAATAGAATGACATGCCGAAAAGTGGCGAATTAACAACGAAAATATACAGGGATAGACACAGAATAACAACCCGGCAATTAAGCAGTGCAGCCGAACAACGACAACAACAACAAAAAAAAAACTCACGGGCAACAGAACATAATCAGCAGACTGCGTGGAGACGTGTATCAACGGTCTCGTCGTAACGTAATGAAACACATCGTTCGAACAGTAAGCCGGAAAATGAAAAAAATGCAGAAATTCTTTTCAAATATTTTTTTATTTCGGTGTTTCCCTTAATGTTATCCCTTCGAAGCAAACGGCTCCCAAAATACAAAGCGTCAGTAGCAAAAATCAAACCAATGAATTTCCTGCGCACTCGGTTTTGGCCTAAAGGGGGAACGCGGGAATTCAAACTATTTTCGTTATTCAAGCATGAATTGCATCCAAGTCTGGGGCAGGTAGGAAGTTTTTTAGGCTAATTTCAGAAATACAGTTTAGTCTAGGCCAGCTAGGAGTTACAATTAAAACCATTGTAAAGTCATCCCAGAGGCGTTACATAATTGCGAATAAAATGCACGTCTTTTATGTCAGCGTGTTCAGAAATCCCTGTTCTGATCAATAAAGACACTGCTTCTTTTTTTAGATGACCAATACTAATAGAAATAAAAGTATTCTCCAGCATGCATATTTACATATAAACGTTTCTTGAAAACCGCCTTGAAAAACTATTGCATGTCCATATAGAAAAATGGAGACCTTTATAGCACTTGACGTCTCAGGATTCATGCGCGAAAAACAAAAACAAACTAATTCCTTACGAAATGCCGCAGGCATGGGTGACAGCCAGAGCAGAAAAAACGAAAGTTGAAAAAATCAACCTTGACCTTTCTTCTCTCGTCTGCATCCTGTATCGCATCTTGCGCTTTTGCCTTTGGCCAGAGAAATGTAGCGTTGCAATTTACAGAAATTCCGATTTTATCTCTCCTCTTCATGGTGATACAAAGACGACAGCGCTCTGTCCTCAGAAACTTGCAGATTTCGCGATGCGCCCCACTCGGTCCACCAGAAAAGCGATTAGCTCACAATTTTCGGTAACCACACATTAAAAACTGAATACTTTACCGCTATAATTTCGCTATAATTTTTCGTCACAATACAAATGAAGAAGTTTGTAATGCCACGAAAGGTTACGCGCAAAAAAAAGACGACACGAAAACAGAAGACACGACAGGACGAGCGTCCTGTCGTGTCTTCTGTCTTCGTGTCGTCTTTTTTTTTTGCGCATAACTTTTCATGGCATTAAAGTATCAAGCTAACTAGCCCGACAACATCTCTAGCTGATGAAGAAGACCTGAGGTTACGAAAAATATAAAATGAGAAATAAAAAAATTATGCCAAACTGACCATTTTATTTACAGCGCCTTCTTTTAAGCAACACTCGTGCGGCGCACCAACAACGGCGGGGGGGGGGGGGGGGGGGGGGGGGGAACGGATGTACAGTATAGCCAGTATGTCCGTGTGCTTGTCAGTAAACTGACACCATCGAAGCCTTGTAGCTGGACAAGAGAGATAAAAAAAGGAACCGACCCCCTCCCCTTTTAATTTCTGATCCTTGGTGGAGACCACAAGAACCAACGCACGGCTTAGCGTGACGAGCGAAGTGTCTCTCGAACCCGAGCCAACGGCCGAAACGTTTCCCAACATTTCCCTTTACGCCCTCTGCGAGGAAAGCGGGAGATGGGGTGTGGTTCCCGGGGAATGTAAGGAGGCCGGGGAGACGCTAGGCACGTCGACGACCCCGCAACGTGTATACGTGCCGACAGATCGAAGCTAGGCCCTTTCCCTCTCTTCGAAGAAGAAGCGCCACGCGCTATAGGGTCGGCGAGTTGGCCCGAGGCGTCCGCTTTCGCAACTTTTTATTTTTCTTTTTGTATCCTCGACAGACGCGATTTATGGCACCGCTCACGATGGACCCGGCTGTATCTCTCCTCCCGTTGAGCAAGACCGCATAAAAGCACCACGAGGGGCGACAAAAGAAAAAAAAAAGTAAGAGTAGCGACGATGACGACGGCGGCGAACGTTATAGCCGCCGTCCAAGTCATATCGTGTCTGGGCCAACGCCTCGGGTTAAGGAGACGGCTCAATAAACACGGCGATGGTTGGGCGGTGCCCCCTTCACTAAAGGCACAAACTTCGTCGGATGTTCGTCGCCGCGCCCGCTACACGACGGGAACCCGCGTATACAGGCTCGATCGGTTTCAACAACGACGACGGGCGATGGCAACGACGGAAATTTACAGCGTCGATGTAGAGGCGCACGACGAATTCCCCGAGGAATACCGCTCCAAGAGCGCCGCGCGCCACGGCCGGGGCGCGTCAACGAAGCATCGCCACCGCCGCCAGCGACGCGGCGCGGGAGAGGAGGTGCAACTCCTTCGGGATGTAGAGCGGAGTCAACTGCGGATGATTGAGTCGGCCGAATACCGGGCGTTCCCGTCGGAATTGGAGACTAAAAAAAAAAAGAAACAAAAGAAGAGTCGAGAGAGATATATGCCTAAAAGCCGTACACTTGCAGTCGGAGACGACGAGTGGCGAAAGGCGTTACGCAAGCGAGGAGAGAAAACCCAGCTGTCCTGTCCTGCCGCGAAGATGATGAAACGAACTCGACGATACAGTATACCGAGGCACACTACGTATGTACTTGGATATTCGACTGCGCTCTCGCTTTGGTACTGCACTGGAATATCCGAATTAAACGCGACACATTCGAGGCGAGTGCAGCTCTAGTTTCGACACGGTCGTGAGTTTCGATGACTGCCGCGAAGTGGTGCGGGAAGCGCTGGCAGCGCCACATCAGCGCCGCACGGAATGAAGCTGCCACCTGCGCGAGTTATGCGGGCCCTCATTCGACGACGGTTCAGGCTTTGTGTATAGAGTAACAAAGCCAACGATGAAACGGCTGCTCGCAACCGCGAATGCGAAGAAAAGAAGCACGAAGAGCGGGGAGATGCGACAGACATCGAACGAGAAAGATGGGTACAGCCGCTCTCGCCGAGCAGCTTACTAGAGGCGGGCGCCAACGGGAGCGATACGCATCTCACAGAGGCTTGGGTGTCCGGAACAATGCGATCGAGCGGCACCGCGCGCACACAGCGCTGTTTATTATTTTTTCTCCCCTTTATTTCCAGCGTCGAGACGCTCGCGGAAATCCTTTTGCGCCGTCACGCCCTTGGCTGGCTGCTATGCTCGGAGGCATATAGCGGCTCCGCTGATCAGACGCTGGGGGTCTTTTCCTCGCTTCCCCAATAGGGAGTTGGAAGGGAGCTCCTCCAAAGCGCATTGACGGCAGCCGCCAGATAGGAGGGGAAAAAAGGAGGACGGCGCGCAACACAATGGCGCGCTTCGAGGCAGGGAAAATGCTGCTCGGTGAGTAGCAAGCACGCAAGCGTGCGCACGCACAGAGAACCGCGGCTTCCTCGGCGACGCGGTGGTTGCGCGCTCGAAGCTAGCCCGCCTGCAGACAATTTCAAACGTCCTCGCTTCACTGGGTCAAAAAAGGGAGCCGAGGGAAAACAGTGGCAGCGGACAGAAAGGGGATGACGGGAGGCGCGGCATGAAGCGTGGAGAGAGAGAAAGGGAAAGACAAACGATAACAACGCTTCTAGCTTCCCTCTCTCTCTCTCTCAATCTCTCTCCTTGTTCCTGTTTTTTTGAGCGGAGTCGGCGCTGGCGGCTGCGAGAAACCGAAGGGAAAGGAGCATGCCACGGGGGTTGAATAAGGTGCTTCGGGAGGGAGATTTTAGAGCATTTCCCCTCGCAAGGCCGGCACGCCGCATAATGCGTGTTCCAGTTGAGAACAAAAAATAAAGGAAAGAAGGAAGGAAGAGAGCGAATGAAATTCCAAGAAATAACTGCCTTGCCCGTGTTTCATCTTACTTCGCTAACGTTTGCTTTCTTTTTTTGCATATAGGCGCGCTCTTGTCGCTAGGGGGCGCCCCTGGCGCGGCAGTTGCGTCGGCCGTCGCAGTGGCAGAAGTGCGAGTGTGTTTTACTGCCGCCGCTTACGGCGCACGGCACGCGCGCCACGTCGCGGTCGTTGTTGTCGGTGTTGCTGTTCGGCGCCCGGTCGCTGCTGCTGCTGCCACGCCTGATTATATTCACTTTGCCTCTCGCGGAATTGCATCGCTCTCTCATGCGCTTTCCGCTCCACCCGACGCTTCCTTCGCCCTTGCCGAATTTTGTTTCAGAGCGCTGGCGTGCGGGTCGTCAACGCTGTGCGCTCATGCCCGAGTGAGAGAATAGAAGAAGAAAGGTGGCGCTTCGAGCACTTTCGCCAATTCGCGCTAAGCATTTTTTCTTCCTTCCTTCGCTCTTCTCACTATTGTACTCCTTTCTTTCTCTAGCCCCTTCCGTGCTTTCTTCGCTTCCAGAGATGCGCAGTGCGCGCAAAGCGTGACTGCCTTGTTTTTCGCAGTTTCAGCCGACGCAACGCAACGTCGTTTCGAACGACTCTGTCGCCGCTGATTCATTTTTATTTATCGTAACACCCCCTACCACGAGCTTCTTCCAGCTCCGCGAGCTTCCTTCCCGCATCCTCGCGCTTCAATTGGACCTGCCAACATTGCTTATACGTAACACAACTGGGAAAAAGAAAACAACGCTTACGCCAACGTGCGCGGCTTTTTGTACTCGTTATACGCAGCCGTCGTTTCGGACATTTTATTACAATTTCCTAGATCCCACCTCGGGTCCTGCAGCGTTATTTGTTCCATAAAGCTGCCTGTCCAAAAAGAACGAATGCACGAAAAACTACACAACCAAAATCATTAAACAACACGGAAACTGGTACGTCAGTTTCAGCCGCAGTGCGCGCCGCTTACAGCGGCCTCGCTACGATCGGCATTGTGAAATACTTTATCTTTTGCTCCCCAGATAGCAAGCTTTAGCGAAGCGTAAACGCGCGCAAAAGAAAGAAGACAGGCAGATCAGTTTTAACTGCGAAGACATGGTGAAAGGGAAGTACCTCCAATCCCATAAGCGTCCCGTGAAGTTTAAGAGGATGCGTTGTTTCGAAACAAATAACTGGCCTGGGCTTTGAAATATTAATATGCAATTCATGGATTGGATGTAAAGCAACATTTAATACATAGCAGGAAGGAAGGAAGGAAAGAGACTTTAATGGATAATGGAGAATACATAGCAGGTTACAAGCACGTGTTTCGTGATGATCATAGGGCGTGTAATAGCCCAGTAGCAGAGACTCGGCCGGGCCGCGCACGTTAATGGCAACACGCGCCATGCTCTGCTCCATGCTCTATGGGAAACTTTCGCGTTCGAAGAAGTATTCTAAGATACCAGGGAAGTCATCGTAAAGGAGCACTGCAGATTACAGCAAACCAATTTGAAGTAAAAAGGAGCTCTACAGAGCTCATGAATGGCAAGCGGCGCAAGGAGAAATGAAAAACAGGTTGGTCACTGGGCGACAGCTTGTGCCTTGTGAAGTCGGAGGGGCGACGCGAAGAAACCCGCTGTGCGCGCGTGCGTGCGTGCGTGCGTGCGTGTGTGTGTGTGTGTGTGTGTGTGTGTGTGTGTGTGTGTGTGTGTGTGTGTGTGTGTGTGTGTGTGTGTGTGTGTGTGTGTGTGTGTGTGTGTGTGTGTGTGTGTGTGTGTGTGTGTGTGTGTGTGTGTGTGTGTGTGTGTGTGTGTGTGTGTGTGTGTGTGTGTGTGTGTGTGTGTGTGTGTGTGTGTGTGTGTGTGTGTGTGTGTGTGTGTGTGTGTGTGTGTGTGTGTGTGTGTGTGTGTGTGTGTGTGTGTGTGTGTGTGTGTGTGTGTGTGTGTGTGTGTGTGTGTGTGTGTGTGTGTGTGTGTGTGTGTGTGTGTGTGTGTGTGTGTGTGTGTGTGTGTGTGTGTGTGTGTGTGTGTGTGTGTGTGTGTGTGTGTGTGTGTGTGTGTGTGTGTGTGTGTGTGTGTGTGTGTGTGTGTGTGTGTGTGTGTGTGTGTGTGTGTGTGTGTGTGTGTGTGTGTGTGTGTGTGTGTGTGTGTGTGTGTGTGTGTGTGTGTGTGTGTGTGTGTGTGTGTGTGTGTGTGTGTGTGTGTGTGTGTGTGTGTGTGTGTGTGTGTGTGTGTGTGTGTGTGTGTGTGTGTGTGTGTGTGTGTGTGTGTGTGTGTGTGTGTGTGTGTGTGTGTGTGTGTGTGTGTGTGTGTGTGTGTGTGTGTGTGTGTGTGTGTGTGTGTGTGTGTGTGTGTGTGTGTGTGTGTGTGTGTGTGTGTGTGTGTGTGTGTGTGTGTGTGTGTGTGTGTGTGTGTGTGTGTGTGTGTGTGTGTGTGTGTGTGTGTGTGTGTGTGTGTGTGTGTGTGTGTGTGTGTGTGTGTGTGCGTGCGTGCGTGCGTGCGTGCGTGCGTGCGCGTGTGCGTGCGTGCGTGCGTGCGTGAATTAAACCTGAGTGAGATAATAAATGAGTATTTGAGAGTGAGCGAATGACAGTGAGTGGATGAAATCTTTCCGGGTTTCGCAATCCAAAACCACAATAATGAAAGCAATTCGTCACTGCTGCTTTGCAGTACATTTACATGAACCACACTGTCTACGGGAACCAGCTAACAAGAGTCCGCTTACAAAAAAGTGACGATAAGGCGGAGTAGCCGACGTACAGCGAAATGGCCGCAACCACGACACGCGCTCTTTCGTCGAGTTCAGCGCATCTGATGTTCCACTGAGCAGCAGCAGCAGCGAGATTGTAACGGCACTGATCGACGATGATTCCAGGCCGGTACCAAACAGTTGTGAGAAGGAGAAAGCGAGGCAGAAAGCACGCAGCTGTGCAAGAGGAAACAAACGCACGGCCAAGTCGCTCATCACGGTGGTGGACTATTTCTTTCTCTGAGGAATACCATGGTTCACAAGTGTTGCCACCCATACAAAACGAGTAGAATCAAGCGTTACAGCCACTTCACGCTTGTCAGTGCTGGGAGAAACCAAACAATGAAGTACCTTTGAGTCACATGGCCACCTAGTCGCTAAAGTGAGCAAACCAACTCGGCGAAGCCTGGTTAAAGTTCCTCACTTTCTCAGTACCGCCGTCCCTTTTTCTGTCACGAGAGCGCGGTAAACTTCACGGCCTTCCGCGCGAAGGTTGCTTTCTCGAGGCAACAGTCACATCCTTAAACGGAGTTCTCCACTGCATTTCGCTGCCTCGCCTTGAAGGCTGTTTCTTTTTAACCCACGGTATACTTCCGAGAGAGTTCCGTCATGAGAGAACCAAATTAAAGAACTTTTTGTACAAGGTGAAAATAAAGAAGACGTATACAAATATGGAAAGAAGAAAATACCCAGAATGCTCTCTCTAACCCCCCCTCCCCCCAAAAAAAAAGCAAAAGAAAGAAAGAAAGGAAAGCGCGCTTCCCCAGTGCCGCCACCGGCAAAGCGCTACAAAAGATCAGGTTTTCGCAAGGCTAGACGCGGAGTACCACCGCGGCGAAGCCAACGCCTTCTCCGCAAAGCCTTTCGAGGCCGCCGGGACAGGATTTGCACAGTTTTTTTTTCCTACCGAATTCGTCCTCGCTTTGGCAAGTTTTCCCAAACACTCCGAAGTTCTGCCTTTCTTCCCTACAGTATCCTCCTCTTTTTATTTTCTTTTTTCTGACGCCTCTGCAACACTATACGCCCTGGTTATTTTTTTGTTGTTGTAGTTGTATCGATCCAATGTCTATATATCGTTTTCTTCTCGGAGCCCAGCATTTTTTTTTTCTATAAGTCAGTCTTCTCAGTATCCTTTCCTTTCTCAGACACGCGTGTTGGCTTGTTCGCTCCCCTGGTTATCCGGTCGGCTCTCACAACACGTCGACTTCGTTACGAAGCAACGGAGAAGAAGAGCAGCTAGAAAAAAAAAATGAGTGGCCTAGAAAAAAGCAAAGAAAAGACGCAACGCAAAAGAAACAGCGCTCAGCATGAAAGACAACTCGGCCACGGCTGAGCTGATAAGCCTGCATAGCCAGGCAAACTAAGTAAAGAAACGCAGAGAGCACGACCCCTTCCTGTTTATCTTGACGTCGTGGACATCCCTCGCCTGCATCAAAACGCCTGCGCCTTTCACGCGTTAGCCGCTGTGCCCTCGCTTTTTGCATTTTTGAGCTCCTTCAGATTCGCGCGGAGGCGTACGAGGGCTCCCAAGTTCAGCAAATCCGTCCTTCATTTTTCTTTTATTTAAAAGGGAGATATTAAAGGGATATATCGTTGCCTGACAGCGGCGCCAGCTGCTCCATTCCGCATAATGGAACAAATGACACTAACTGGAGGCATAATACATGATAAAAAAAACAAGTACAACGTAACACACAAAGCGCAAAAAAGAGAGCACAACGCGCACGCCAGGAAGGCTAAAATGAAGCGGAAAAAAAAAATTCATGCAATGACGAGGAAAAAACGACCGCTGATGATAAAAAATTAAATAATAAATAAACGAACAATATGGGATAAGTAAAGACATAAGGTCACATCCCAGACACGGGATGACAGTACATCAAAATGTTTGGTGGGTTGTCACAGAACAAAGAACGCGCAACGTTTACCGAAACGCTCTAAACGACGAGTCGAGTCGGTCAGTCAAGAAGGAAATTTTAACTTGTAGTAAATCCAAAGTATGCCGCTGTGATCGAGAAAAGATATGAGCGCCACGATTGCCCGTTTTGTGGCATACGCGTCGGCCATGTACCTAACAGCTTTTGAAGACTGAAAGGTCTTTAATACGAGGGCGGCCAAGTTCGTCTTCCATCTTGTTCAAAAACTGTGAAGTTGTGGGAATCCAATTACAGACGAGTTACATTTTGACGTCACGACTTTACCCAACAACATCAAAAAAACAGAAATCAGTACTTCAAGAAGTAAGAAGTCACCTTCAGCACGAACAATGGGAAACATCTGACGTAGCGAGCCTCCACCGAAACGCCCGCAAAAAAAAGGAGAAAGAATAATCACGAGCAGGTCATTTTTATTTTCAAATTTCTTTCGCTGTAAACTAAAACTGAGAAGCCGGAAGTGACGTAGCTCTGTACTCTCAAGGAACACGGCCGAGCTTTAAGTGTTTCGGGCAGCCAGCCAATGCTTTTACGACCGGTAAGGAAAACAGCGAACCTCAACGCGTTTGCACTTTCGTACCGGCCTCGCGCAATCACCAAAGCACACGGTGCTCCCCCTTAAGGCGTTCGAGTTCACAGCCGCTCTATAGTTCCGCCAAACGGTAAACACAGCGAAGCAATTCAGCAACAAAACTACACGTAAACGGGAACTTTTCGGCACACGGAAGTCCGTTTGGGCGACGTTGAGCACCAAGACAGCGCGGACAGATTCAAAACAGGCAAACTTTACCAACGGAGAAGTACGGGTATCGGCACCACATGAGTGCGAACGAATGACATGAGCCCTGCCCTCGTTCTTTTAGCTCAATGACTCTGCGTCACAATATCTTAAATAAACTTCGAGACACAGACGAAGAGAACGTTTGTGTTTCCACCATTTTTCGTTCTCCGTCAGTACTGCATTGCTTATTTAATACGGCGCTCAACAAACTTACGACCTCGATTGTCTCAACACTCGAATGCAATCTGCTGAACCCAAGCGACATTCTTGGCATGAGTATCGGCTCTCCTCGACCTAATAGCAACGCACCCATAAAGTGTTTCGCGCCTAATAGGTTACACCAGCACAGCTTTCATATCCAAGGCACACCGAAGGCGTCATCCACACGACACTGACACACCAACCTAAAACAAAGCTCAGCACCGAGTTGTTTAAGTCTACAACCTCTCTCATCCTCTCCACCGAAAGCTCCAGTTAAAAGAGCGATGCAGAGAAAAAAATAGATGAGAGCCGGTGTATCCACACACCCGGCGAAGGAGAACAACCAAAGGGGGCAAGATTAAACGTACCAACCGAAGACCGTGCTTCGATATTTATCGCGATTAAGGCTTCGAAAAAATACGTGAGTCGTCGTCGGCGTTGGAGTCGTCGCTGGCGTTGTGAGCGAGAGATCCACGGATAAGTAATCAGGTGGGCCACCTAGGCCACGTGACCGCGTGGCGTCGTCACAACCTGCCCACCGGATTGTGAGCAAACTGGCCACAGTGGCAGGTGGCAGTTAAATGAATGACTGGTCGCTAGGGAAGAGCAACCTGGGTTGCCCAAGCCCCACCGGTGGCAGCACCTGCTGTCTTAAGGCAGTGGTGCATCGCTTAACCACTGCATCACCGTGTCAGGGATGGTATCATGACTGCCAGGGATCTATAAGTGTAAAGCCAAGAATGACCCATTCCACATATATGGGCATTAATTAACGTGTCACGCTATCTCGTCACACTTTCAAGGCAAAGCATACGTGTCCCCTTCAATTTTTTTTTTTTATCCTGCAATCCGGCGCGGCAAAGGAGGCCTGAGGTCAGCACACGTGCGAAGGAATATTGCTTCCAGGTCCCTAGATTTCTTGAGAAGATTTCAAGTTCCTAAATTCACACCGTCAATATATGATGGCGTCAAGAAGGTGCGCCACTCGATGCCTTAAATCCTCGTGTACGTCGTCCCACGCTTTCGCTCATGCTGCCGAAAGGCCCGGGGGGCACGTCACAACGTGAGCCCAGCCGGAGGCATATCGTACACACTGCTGGCTTTCTGAGTGCGGCGCACGAAACGAACGCCATCACTATTCCCCTAAAGCGCTAAATTTGCAAAGAGATCAGGTGCTCCAAGCTGTCCGACGGGTTACTGCAGGCCGTTGGGCGATTCGTTTCGGCTTGCTGCCTCCCTAGAAATTCATGAGCCCAGAAAATCACAACCTAGTAAAGGTTATGGCGACTTCACAATATACTGGAGCGGGCTTGCGAAACCATTTATGTTGTTTTACCGGTATCCTTTATTTAACATTATTTTATACCTCACTAGACGAAACAGACGGTATGCTGCAAAGCATCAGTACTCAACTTCTCAGCAGACAAAAAAAATTTAGACTTCTTAAACAAAATAAAATGCAAAGTTATTACTGCACGCTATTAGAGAGGGAATTTAATTTTTGTTTAATGATTTTCTTTATTAAGAATTAAAATGAACGTCAAAATATCGCATATAGAAAGACATCGCGATGACTGGAATGTTCTACATAACTCTGAAGGAGCGGTGGCCGTCAGGAGATCTGCCGACAGTTTATATTTATGCCTAGCCTCGACAGAGTCACATCTGCACTGTTCTACACTGTTGGCGCAGTGCGCAGTGCGCCAACAACGTTCCCTTCTTGAATCTCACTCCTACCCACCGCACGTGCATTCAGCTAACCGGCTGAGAATTCAGTCCTCTATAGGAAGGTCACCGAAAACCCCCCTCAAGCATCGAGCCACCAACCCACCAGCCATCAAACGTCACAGAGAGAGAATGAGTTAAACTTTACAAGACAGATATCGGGTCAGCAACCTTGCGCAGGAAACAACGCCACTCCATAAATATTTGACGCACTCGGGACGCCACCTATAAACCCTCCACCCAACAAAAGCAGCCAGAGAGCCCCCGCACGTCGAAAGAAAAACATTGCCACTGCTTTGCCGCGGAGTAATGGCTTTCGGTGAAAAGGAATAAAAAAAGAAAAGAAAAGGAAACAGCAAACGAAAGAGAGCCGGATCCCCGGAGAGCTTCCAGGTCAGCTATACATCGACAAGCAGCGCTGGCCGCGGCCGCAATTAGGCTGACGTGCCGGGCCTTCCAAAAACCGAGCCATTGTTTTTCGTGGTCAGCAAAAGCTCTGGAACGGCGCCGCGATGTGAGCCGGTCGGCCGGACGGCCAGAGCGAGCGCCCGCTGCGCGTGTGCGTCCTTCGATTTTGCTCTCGCCTCAGCGTTGCGCGCTCAATGTTTTTCCTGCGCGCTTCGCCCCCTCCCTCGCGTCATCGGCATCTCTTGCACCCTGTACAGCGACGGACAGGCCGGCCCATCGTAAACACCGCACAAACGCCGGGGGACAATTAATTAATCGCGCCGCTAACACCCTGCCGCCGTCGCGCGGATGACACTCGGGCGATCGCCCCCCCCCCCCCCCCCCCCACCCCCGCTTTTTTCCCCCGGGCGGTGTGAACAGACACGGCCGTTAGTACCGAGAGCTTAAGACGCAAAGTAAGCGTCGACGCGACAGTGATGAACTCGAAACTCGGGTACAACATTAAACGATAAAAAAAAGGGGGAAGCATCAATAGATTAATTCGTTGCGCAGTGTTAGAGGTATTACTATAGTGTCAGCTCGGCACACGTTAATTTCGAACCGTCTATTACCGGACGAATACATACAACCGAGCGCATAATTTACGCTTATAAGCTATGTGACTATTTCATGACTTCAACAGGCACATGCGCATTAGCGCGCGCACGCGCTCACGCGAACATGCTCGGCCAAGCACTGAGCAACTTGATTATAAGCGCAGGGAGCTGCCTCTGCGGTTTCCGGCAATGATATCGCTACTGGCAGTGGCGTACTGGCGGCGCCTGCAGGAGCGTAAATTAAAACAGGAGCGACAACAGCCAAACGAAAAAATAAAGCAAGCTAAGAGCAGCCTCCCTCTTTCCCTGTACGGTTCCTATGACATAATGTAACAAACTTTACACGTTCGTGCCCTTGTCAACGGCAGCACCCCCGCTCAAAAGCACACGTGGTACAAATATTAATCAATATCACCATTATTTATTGAGCCCACTGGGCCGAAGTGATTAAGAGTGCTTCTAGATGAGGTAGATAAAGAAATGCAGTGAATGTTTATAAATACAGAGTTTTTGTCTCCCGGTTATAAAAGTATAGCCTGGGAGTTGTGAAAATGATGCTTATTACTGATGTCGACAATTTCGCGCGAAGGCGGTTCCGTTCGCGCGTTCCGCGTGCAAGCAGGGCTGAAATGTAGATATCGTATTCGACGTCTGAACTTCAACTTCGTTGCGGTGACCACCTGAATGCTCACTCGCCTTCACTGGCCATCGAGACACCCTATGACCAATACGGTTTAACATACACACACCAGCGGAAACAATGAGGACTTCGCGTACAGCGTGAAGATGCTGGTGCAGTTTATGAACAAGTCTCAGAAGAATTATTTTCCGGCAGGGCGGTAAACAAGGGCTATAGCTTTCATATGTGCTATGACCGCGGTACGGTTAAAGTTGGAAAGAACAAAACTGCCAGCGTTCGTATAGTATATTCCCGCAGGGCGACGAACCCGTATGGCGGCGGCGTATTCCAGTTTATAACGTATCAATGTTTTGTAGAAACGTAGTTTGCTGGGCCAGTTGGTGCATGGTACCAACTGGTTAAAACTGGTAAAAACTGTACTCCCCTGTTCAGCAGTCTGAAAATCACCGGCCGAGGCGAAACGTAGATAGAATGTGAAACCTCGGAAGCTTTTAAAATAAAAAAAAGTCGGGCACTTATTACGTCAGCAATATGTCAGTCAAATTTTCTTCTAAAGAATACCGATTCATGAATGGCATATAGTCTCCGCGTGCAAGATAGAAGTATTTTTAATGACTGACCTTGCCTTTTCTTTCGCTTGCTTTCTTTTTGTCGGCGCTGCCTTCTATAGCGCATGCGCGCCCTGCTCTGCTCGATTCATTAATCAAGTAAAAATTTGCAGCTGCGTCTCCAGCGTCGTCCGTGTGAGTTCCTTCTCCTGTGTACGCGTCCTGTTCTGCTGGTTTCTCTACCCGGTATCCATGTTGCTCCTTTTTTTTTTTTTACTGGGTTTTAGAAGAGGTACTGCGTACCCAGTCCAAAGTCCGGTTAGCACTGTTAGGTAGTTGGCGTGCTCAATGCGGTGTGTCCAAGTAAGACCGGCCGAGATGTAGACATGGAGGCACTTAAGCAGTGATTGGTTCCAGGGGAAGGTCATCTAGGCAGTACAGAGGAGAAATATTAGAGCATTAAAATATTCGCAGGACCTCTCACTTATTAGTACGTAGTTTAGAGCACGGTTCATTGCCCCAGAGTGACCCTCAAATTCCACACGAAGATTTCAAGGAGACATTGACGATTCGTTATTAATTGCACAAAAGTTTAGTGTAATATAACCGTGTACGGTCCTTTTTTAACACATTTAACACAGTGAGCGTTAATGGCGGCGGAAGCAATGTCGGCTCGACTGGTCAGAATCAAATCTAAAATGTATGCAGTGCTAACTGAGATTCTAATACATATGGTGACCAACTGTGTGAGTGAGAAAAATGCACCATAAAAATAGTAACTCAGAAGCTTCGGACAAAAGCGGCGCCAGGAAGGCAGGCTGGGTATCCAAAGCCATATTAGGAGAATAAAAATCGCCTAGTGAAAACGAGGAAGCAGGCGGAAACCGGTTTATGTGAAGTTCGTCATGAAGGACGCCAACGAACTAACTCAAGGTGGGCGATAGCATACACCAAGCATTCATTTCTGATCGTAAGGTGGGCGGTAGTATACACAAAATATTCATTTCGGATGGAAAGGTGGGCGATATCAGACACCAAATATTCATTTCTGATGGTATGGAGTAATTCATACCCAATTTACAAAACGCTCTTTGCGTTGACACATGAAGATAGAATGTTTTTCGAGATAACGAGGATCTCAAAAGGGGGATCGACACCCGGTAGCCATTGGTAGATAATGTCATGTCTTTTGTTGATGGCAGAGTGATGTAGTTGTCGAATTTCTGCGACCAGTTGTTCATGGGCTCCACGGCGAAGAGCAGCTTGGAGGGCAGCTTTGGAATCGGTGAAAATAGACCACCGCTGAGGGGGCTGCTGACTGATGTGCTCAATGGCGACACGAAGAGCGGTGAGTTCTGCATCCGTAGAAGAAGTGTGTTGAGCTGTCCTAACTCTGATTTCTGTAGTTCTTGCGGGCATGGCCACGGAGCCAGAAGAACTGATAGGTTAGCTCAATTGGTAGAGCGACTGCTCCGGTGAAGCGGTGGTCCTGGGTTCGAACCCCGGACCAGGACGAATTTTTCTTTAACTGCGAAGTTTCTGAGAAAGCTGTATAGCTTTCCTTTGTAACCGTATGGCTGCGCTCGGGTGGATGCCAATGAGTAATTACTCCCTTATTACAAATCTACTCCACCTTGGGGGATTCCCCTAAATATTTGACCATGATAGGGTTCACTGAGCCGTCGGTGTAAACGTGCACCGGTTTGCATGGTGCTCATGGAAATATTCAAGGGTGACTTGTTTTAGTTCTATCGGCGATAAGTAGATCTTCTTCCTGATGCCAGGTATTGAAAGAAGCACATGGGGATTGTGCAGGCTCCAAAGTGGCGAGGAAGGTCTAGAGGCGGGTGAAAACTGGGACGGCAGAATGGCGCGATGTGCGTCAATGATGTCTGTAAACGATAGGGTCTCCGAACTCGCTAATAAAAGCGCGCGTACATCTCAGAGAAGTTCAAACTTACGGACATTCGCGCGGCAGAATTATCGGAAAGTTATGCAAATTTTAACGGGATAGCGTTAAGGCTCCCCGTTGTGTAGAAAATCTGGCGTCGCCATCTACGTTGTCGGCGCAGGCGTCGGCGTTGAGACCGAAACATCCCCGGAAAAGTAACCTAGGTGGGCAACCTATAGGTCACGTGACCTTGTCGCGTCATCACAACCTGCCCACCAGATTGTGAGCAAACTGACCACCACGACAGGTGGCAGTTAAATTAATGGCTGGTCGCGAGAAGTTGCCAAGGAGGAGCAACGTGGGTCGCACAAGCCCCCACAGATGGCAGCACCTGCCATCGCAAGGCAGTGGCGCGCCGCTTAACCACTGCACCACTGCGCCAGGATTGGTACGAGGACTCACAGTGATCTATGAGTGTGAAGTAAAGAATGACCGATTCCGCATATACGGGCGTGAACCCGCTAAATTTACTGCGTAATGCCCTTAAGGAGGAGCATGAGTGTCCCCTGCAATTTTTATTAGTGATTATCGAAATCAAGCAGTAGGGCATGGGTTAATTTAAACATCACCGGAGCCCAGCAATAGGAAAGCCACAAAATAGCGACCACACACGGTATCGAATAGCGTTTCCGGGCAACAGGAACCGCCGTAAGCAGAGGACATCACTCTTTGCGAGCCGCCATTGCTCGCTCGGTGCCAAGCAGGCCCAAGAATGCGCCAGTGCGGTGATACGATTGTCCCGCCTTTCCTCCCTCCTTCCCCAATTTCCCCGGCAAAAGGAGAAGAGAAACAGCAAACAGAACTGAACCGTCGGCCCAAGCGCAACAAGCGCTGGCAGGTGAGCTAAGGTATCGAGCGGACGTCTCGGAAACAGACTTGTTCCTGCGAGGAGACAGATCCTAGGGCCGAATTCGCTAGACTAGCAAGGCGCTAGAGTCGTTTGATCCCCCTAGTGCCTTTATATCACCTCTGTTCCTGATTGACTGTGCTTGTGCGCAGGAGGTAAAAGTCACTCCTGAATTCGCACGTCCTTCTTGACCTCTCTTTAAATATCCCCGATATTAAAGCCCCCTCCCCTCTCCACCCCATTCCCCCTTCACGGACACAACAACGATTCTGGCGACGGAAGAAAAATAACCCCCTCTTTTTTTTTTTTCGAACTCGCATCTCTCACGCCAGCAATAAAAAAGTCGCAGGCGGCCGAATGAGAGGCATCCAACGAATTACAGTGTTTCCAAGAACGCGGCTTGACCGCGCGCCAGACGTTGGTTGCGAGAGCGTCGAGGACGTTCTTTCGCCGGACCCCGTTATGTCGCTGCTATAGGCGCCCGCAAGGATGATGTCCGAACAACACTGCGCACACTGAGGCCGCGGCCTTGGACCGAAACACACATAGATGCGAGGCAGCACAACAACGACGAAACCCATCAAGAAGCTCGCAAGAAACCCGGCTCAAACGAAGCGAGTGCGGTAATAAGCTTCTCGGCAGCGAGGAGGCCATGGAAGGCGCGCCAGCATTTCGTCGGCAGAGGGAGAGAGCAAAACAGGGCCATTGTGCGTGCTCGGCCACTGAGACCCCGGGCGCGCCACGACACAAACGTCCGACCCGTACGTCCCCAGCCTGCCAAATCGGGACGACGAACAAAGCGCAAAAGGAACGAATGACGGGGAGCGCGAGCGCGCGCGACGGCTCGATTATGGCTGGCGACCCCGAACGAGAACTTTTCCTGGACCCGAGCCAAGGGCCGCGGAGCGGCGGCGGCTTTCACGTGGAAGTATACAAGAATTCTGCCAGCCGTTGTCGCGGAAAGCACCGACGCGAAAACGCGAACGAAACGAGCAAATAAAAACTTAAAACCGCTCGTTCTCAAACTTTTTTTTCTTCCCTAATTTCCGTCTCGGCCGCGGCAGCTCGTTGTCTCGCAAGGCGCAGCGAAGATTTCAGCGGAGACGATACAAATAAGGCCTCTCTTCCTCCTTCCTCTCTATCTCCCTTTACTTTTTTTTTTTTTTTTCACCCGCTTAACAACTTTCTAGAGCGAAGCTTTCAGAGCAGCCAGAAATTTGGCCGCCCGCGCGCGGAGGTTTCGGAGAAGGCACATGTATAGGACAAGAGCGAACAGCACGGAAGCAGCAAAAGCGGCCGTCGCATAAGTTGGAGGACTACGCTGCGAAACAGGCTCTGCATGCGGGAAGAAGAGGAGGGAGGGGGGCAAAGAAAACTGGTGCCAAAAGGGCCCAAAAAAGACCGCGATCGTGTGGCCCCGCTTCCCGCCCAGCGAAGGGAATGTTCCCGAAGGCGAGGGGAAAACAAATGAGTGGGAGCCGCGGCCGCGCGTCCAAGCAACGCGCGCACTACGAGCTACATGGCACGCTCCCCCAAAATTTTCACCATTAGCGGGACTCGGGCCGGCGCAGTGCTTGCCTCGCTGGCTAGGGGAGCCTCCATCCATCAAGCTCGTTCGTGGCTCACCGCCGCTACACTGGCACTGGCTGTGCCTGCGCCGAGGCAGTTGGCGGAGCTGCAGCCCGCACGCTATGCGCGCGCGAGTCTCTGGTCATCTATACTTCGCGAGGGTCAGCTGGCTGCGGTCTCTCCAAACGTTTCTAGGGAAAAGCGGCCACTTATACGCCGTCTTCCAAGAACGGAATGATTTCGCTCGCTGCGAAGGATCGACCGCGAGATAATGAAGTAGCCTTGGCTGACCAGCGCATTGAGGAAAGCGGTACGGAGCAAAATCTCCGTTGCGCTCCCGCGGCCCTGCGCGCTAAGACCTTGGCAGCTATAGCACACAGGCAGTAGTCGCTGCGACCATCAAAGCGCAGATAAGCACGCATCAAAGCGCAGATAAGCACGCATCAAAGTGCAGATAAGCACGCAAAACAGTCGTTTGCATGGTTTATGGGGGTCTAACGTCCCAAAGCGACTGAGGCTATGAGGGACACCGCAGTGAAGGGCTTGGGAAATTTTGACCTCCTGGGGTTCTTTAACGTGCACTGACATCGCACAGTACACGGGCCTCAGGAATTTCGCCTCCATCGAAATTCGACCGCCGCGGCCGGGATCGAATCCGCGTCTTTTGTGTTATCAGCCGAACGCCATAACCACTGAGCCACCGCGGCGGCTCAATTGTTTACAGCCAGGACAAAAACGCCTTGTTTCATTTCTGTACTAGGTTACCAGAGTAAAAGAACCGCAGTGGTCAAATGCACCAAGTACAGAACACTAACCGCACAACAGGGCATGCATCCGTCGCGAGGTTAAACCACACTCCGGGAGTGTTTCCTACACGCATGTCAGAAATACCGCACCCTTTTTGCATGTGCGCTAGTTGAGTGCGACGTTGCCATACACCCCGAAAGCAACTCGTTAGCTCTATTGGTAAAGCCACGGCCGACACTCCATGCTCGCGCAGGTTGTGGGCTCGACTCTCAGGGAAAGAAGGGTTTTCGCACAACTACGAAGATTTGAGCATCCTGTAATGCCAGCGAATTCCGATTATTCCTTCGTCACACGTAGTCGAACCGGACAGATCACAAAACGAGTGAGAAAATTAGCACCGGGTTTTTAGCGAGACTCAACAATGCTCGCCGATTTAAGCTGAGCGGATCTTCTGCGATGCGAGGGACGATACATCAAAGGCCTTCGGGAAAAAAGCGAATGACTGCTTCTCATCAACGACTAAGAATCTTTCATTGTACTCCCGTTGCGCCCTAGGCTTTGGGCGCAACGGCGGTGGGCAGGGCGATTTTATTTTTATATTTTTTCCTGGCCCGCTTAAGTATGTACTGATCCCTGTCATGAAGGGCACACTTGCTACATTAATAAAATATGAGCACCATCATAGAACACTTGAGTGAATACAGCACAGGCCCTCAGTGGGAGCGTAATCCGACGTAAATGGTGATGATCGGGCTCCTCAAGGAAAAGCGACGACGATCAGATACAGATACATAACGGACGCCTTCATCCCACTACTCCTAAGTGCACCGGGAACAAAGACGATTCAGCAAAACAAGCAAAAAAAATCAGCCGACTAACTAAACTCCACGAAACAGCGAGCATCCCCCGCGTGCTCGCGAAAAGTCCGAAAGTTTCTTTGGGGCAAGCGCGAAAAGAGCTCTGGCCAAGAGGGCTCACCTAAAAGGCGAGCCAGCTCCTCAGCCGGCTCGGCCGAAGACTCCCGTTCTCCGGCTCCTAAAGAGCCGGTCGCGTGGGAGACAAAAACACGTAGGCAAGCACCAACGCACTGAGGAGAACCGCATCTGCCGGCCAAGAGCCAAGCGCAGGGCATACGCGGAATGCAAAGCCCTGCTGGAGCCCTCCTACCACCAACGTCCGCTAAAAGGCGGCGCTCATACGGAAGGCAGGAGAGGCTCCAAGAAGGCTCAGGGTGCTTCCCGCGAACGAAAGCAAAGCGCAAGGCGTGGCTTCCCGAGGGGGAATAAGAAGCCCTGCTTTCAGCGGCCCTAACGGTCCTGAATGGCCCCGGACGGTGAACGGCGCGAGCGTCACCGGCTTCGGCGAGCGAATGTTTTGACTGCTCTAATGCAGGGGGAGGGGGGCCGCTATTCGTCGTGTCCTGAAATCTCTCACTGAGAAAAGGTGAACGCTTCCCCGCAATTTATAGGCGAAGAATAAAGAAGTAAACGAGCAACGACAGCACTTGGCGCGGATCAGCGGCCGTCTTTCTTTCGACCTTGAGCAGGAAGACAAGCTCGGCCCCGTTGGGTTTTCCACTTTTGCTCTCAGCCTCATTACTCCCGGGTTAAGGTATACAAAGCGACTGAAACAAAATAGGCAGGACTCAAGTCGTCAAGCATCGATACTGCAGCCCCTAAACGGCCGATATGCCAGTCGACGCCCGAAAAAAAAAAAATGAAAGTCAACATATAAACGTAGCGCGCTGCAATGTTGAGATGAGATGGCTTCGAGAAAAACTTACGCGTTTGTACTTGTTAGGTAAGTCGCGAACGTGAGGGATAGCTATCGTAAACGTTGTCATCTTTCATTTTTAGCGCAATAGTGTTAAGAAGCCCCTGTCGCAGACAAGCCGGTGTCGTTGACCATGTGCGAGAAATCAACAAAAAATCTACAGAGACGCAACATAGGTGGGCCAGCTAGGTGGCAGGTGGGTCATCTAGGTGAGCCAACTAGGTTACGTGACCTGGTGGCGCCACCACCTACTGCCTACCAGATTGTGAGGAAACTGCGCACCGTGATAAATTACAGTTAAATTAATGATTGTTTACGAGAGGTTCCTCGGGAAGAGCAACTTGGGTCGCGCAAGACCCACCGCGGTGGCAGCATCCGCCATTACAGGGCAGTAGCACATCCTTTAACGCTGCGCCATTGTACAAGGAGTGGTATGAGGACTCCCAGCGACCTATAATTGTAAAGTTGAGGCTGACAAATTCCCCATATACGGGCGTTAACTCATTAAAGCTATACCGTCATATCCTTGAGGCGGAGCTTAAGTGTTCCTTCCATTGTTTTTTTTTTATTTATTGAACTGCTCGCATCTGAGTCGCCGAGAGTGGTCTGTGCTAATGGGCGTCGCTTTCTCCTGGGTTACCAGATCCTTGGACATGGGCGTAGCACCGCCTAATCATAGCGCTCTACAAAAGGCCGTTTTGAGTTTCCTCAAAGGAACGCGACTTCTCTGCAACCTGCGAACAGTCCTAAGCGTGTATGTATGTACACGTGAGCTTTGGGTGAATGTTTATTGAATACATTTTTGCCATCCTCATTGGCAATGTCCTAACCGGTACATTACCAGGACACCGCGTCTTCTTTTGTTCACTGAGGCCGAGAAGTTGCCGCAACCTGCTGTTGCCATTAAAAACTTCGTCCGCCTCACTTCCTCGGTTTTTCGTTCTTTTGACCTTTTTCAACTCCTGCGGGAATGCGGCGTAGCCAACAGCTTGACCGAAATAAGCGGAAATGTGCTGCCGTGTTTCCATTCCAAATACGTCATCATAAGGCGTTTATATAGTTCCCTGCACTTGACAACCACACCACATGAAACGAATGTCTAACTTCAAAATCTTCACTTTAGCTATGCATTTTCAAGATAGACAAAAGAAGCTTGTACCTTTATTCAAAGCCCAATGCTTTCCTTGCTCTTTATGTGCTTCGTTACTAAGCTAAATTATCATAATCATGAAAAGACATATGTGTACGTGCACTCATCAAGTCTGTTAGAATTCATTCCTACGGCGAAACAAAACGCCCGTTGAGTCGGCAGCCATAAGATCCATAACAGCGGCAGGTAAGACTCGTAAATCGAAAATGGAAAGGCTGCTGTTGGAGCATAAAAGCCAACTCTATGACACCGCCTTTGCTTCAAGCCAAGTTTTCCATATCAACCTGCAAACAGAAACTAATACACCATATCGTGAAGTGTGTAAAAAAAATTAAACGTGAGACCCCCCCCCCCCCCCCCCCTCCCTCAGCTCCACCCACGCACACTTTCACTGTCACAGACAAAAGTACAAGTCACGCAGTGACATCGAGAAGGTTTCGACCATGGAGAAGACAATGTGCTGCGCACAAAGACAATGCCGTTCGGCACTTCCTACAGGCCTTCTTTCGACAACCTTCAAGCTCTCGTGCAACTGCACAGAGGTTTATTACGGCACACAGAACAGAGTAAGACAAAACCGGAGAGCGAAAAACAACACCTGACTAAACCAGCACGGTAATCTATTTTTCCATTCTTTTCCGGCCTCGGTGAGAAACCACGGCGAACGCCACGGCTCTGCGCGAAACGTTAAACGCAGGCAAAGATAAATCGCCGGAATCGCACGCGAGCCAAGCTATGAACAGTGCCGAGAGAAACAACAGCAAAAAAGCGACACTAACGAAGACACGAATGAATGAGCGAAGAGAAAGGCAGACAGAAAGAGGAGAACAAAGACAGCGACCGAAACACGGGGCAGTGCCGAACATCGAGCGGGGCAAAGCGGGCGCAAACACAATGAAATCAGCCCCCAGATGGCCCCGGACAACGATGACGCGACGGGACGGCCTCGTTGACGCAACACTGCTCGGCTCTCCAGGAGTCCGGCGAGTCACAGTTTATTCTCTGCCGCTGACGAACCCGCGGGGTGTAGTCGGGCAGAGCGAAGGCAAAAAAGGAAAGAGAGAAAAATAAAAGGATACAGTCAGGCCGCCGCGTCCACGCTGTGTGATGCCATTAGGGGACGTCGGGAGAGGGAGGGCCAGAGCACGCTCGGAGGGCAAACAGCCTGCATGCCGACGGGCCGCCTCTTCTTCGCGTCACAGCACAGCAGGACTCGCGCGTGTTGACAGAGTTACGCAAGAACCGTCCGGCCAGGCCGGTCCTTCCTTCGTCGTTGACCGCACGCTTTTACGCCTTCGGGACCAGTCACGATGGGAGTCCTCCTCCTAGCGAGATCGATACCCACGGATGGGGGCAAGAAAGGACTCGCGACACGACAAAAAGGGTTCCACCCCGCAGCGTCTGAATAGGCGCTAGCCCTAAGCCTGCCCTCAACGAACGGCCCAGTGGCGAATGGAATTCCGAATGACCGAGGACGTTTTACTGGCCGATTGCCAAAGCAGACACAACGCAGAGGAATAGAGATTCTATGTGTAACAACAAGGGCGCAGAGCTCGCCTTAAGGAAGACATTGCTCTGGCCAGGGAGTTGGTCGCTGATCGCGACGCTTACGAAACTTCGAATCAAAATCCAGGCACGTCCCGCGGCCAGCTTCTGGAGGTTAGCCGAAGGTGACGCCACCAAGAGACCGTGCAGTTAGTTATCGGCGGCGTCCTGAAAATTCTCTTCCCCGAGTTTCGGGCACTCCTCGGCAGAACGTCCTGGCTACAGCGGGTGACGTTACGGCTTACCTCAAATTTTTGACCGACCAGAGCGGAGGATTTAGACGCACGGATCCTGTGGTGAGTTTCGCAACGGCTGCTATCAATAACCTCCTGTTCCAGGCTGCTACTACACCGCACCAAGAGATTTTTTTTTCATTATAGGAGATATTCACACAGTACTTTGGGGCACAACTTTGCGACGAAAACCAATTTTCTCGCCCTATAGCAACAAATTTTTTTACTGCACAGCTCGATCTACTGTCGCCGCTGAATGACAAGTGCTGCCACGACTAGAGACAACTGTCATCGCGATAAGCTACAACAGGACAATGTAAATCCTTGTACCTTTGGTCAAATGTTTAGGGGAATCCCCCAAGGTGGAGTAGATTTGTAGTAGGGGAGTTATTACTCATTGGCATCCACCCGAGCGCAGTCATACGGCTACAAAGAAAAGCTATACAGCTTTCTCAGAAACTTCGCAGTTAAAGAAAAACTTGTACCTTTGGACGAATCCTTGTGCCTGTCGTCCCCTTCATACTCTGCGTGAAAAAGAGTTACGGGAAGAAAAAGAAGAAAATTCGGCAGAGGGAATGAAGACTGCCTATGTGTGGGGATGCGAAAGCGTTCACAGATCGATCGCGGTTCTAAGCTGTAGACGCTATTGGTTCACTGTTCATTGCACAAGCACACCCATAACCGGCCGCAATGAAATCCAGCGACGAAATGGCGCGTCGTAGGCAGTGCTCTCCACTGTCTGAGCCATCGCCATGGCCCAATCTATGACACCACCCACACACACGCGCGCGTATGACACCACCTGGAACACTGCACTGTGAACGGTTGCATCACAGTTTTGATAAGAAAGTGTGGGAAGGCGTACAATCGAAGGTGCATATGTCACCGGTTCATATTCCTGTAGCGAGATAGCCTCCAACTTGACTAGGACATGCAAGCTATCTATGCAAAGAGAAATCGTATGACAAAACCCGGAACGCTGTAGTACGGCAAACAGTTGCGTCACGATTTCGGTACTGATGTCGGAAAAACTGGTGCCACATTGAGGTCGGCCAGTGGCGGATATGTATAAACGAACGACATCATTAGGATTGCCTGAAGTGGCGGTGCTCTGCTTGTTGTGTGCGTCATACGGCCGCTTGATGAGGTCACCCCATTTTTCTTGCCATCGCTGACATTTCCGTACCATCTGCGAGTACCCAAACACAGGCCGCTGGCTTTTCTCGTAATGGGACTAGTAACGCTTTAGCATTACAAAAAAAAAAAAATAGAGAGAGAAATGGGCGTACGAAGGACGCGAATACGAATGATGAAAAAGAGGCTGTTCAAACCGCGGCGGTGACTCAGTGACTAGGTGGTCGAAACTGTGGTCGAAACTGAGTAGAGTAATTGTTATTAACTGGAGCTGGCACAAAGGCCTTCACGGGATATGGGGAGTATAGCGATAGGGAGATCACACTTGGAGGTCAATGCTTGCCTCATGTGCAAACTCCCATAGGGACGGCAACGTGAGTCGGACCCAAGCGTCGCTTCTCGGTGTAGTCCAAGCTCTGACTGTGATGATATTTCTTCTGAGGTGTGTTTTCCTGACGCCTTGAAAAGCAGGACGGACTCACAACATGCCCTGAACCGTTGGGAGGGCATCCATGGTGCGCTTTCTGCAAGCTACTCTGGACGCACGTTCTACCGCGTATTTTTGAGCGTCTTCAGTTATTCTTACCTTTAAATATCATTTTCATCTTCACTGCCGTATCGTCGACCTCTATCTTCAATGTTTCGCATGCTATCTACGCGTATGAGACCTCCCTCCGGACTACAAAAGGAAACGACGGCGAAATAAAGGACACACACCAATAATCGGCAGGCCAAGTTCTCCCCCATGCACACCACGCTGGCTTCTCCTGCTCGCCCCAAAAGACGGGAATTCTTCATCTTCAACGATTCCCCTAGAAAGCGCACAACTCCTTCTATTGACATTCTTGCCGACAGCATTCGAATCCCTAAGGTCTCCGCTCTCCGCATCCTCGGTATGTATATCCAAAACAAGCGCAAAATACTCTGATCATCATCCACCTTTCTAACTGCGTCAATCAAACTTCCCGCCTCATCCAACTAATAGCGAATAAGCACCGCGGCATGACAGAGGCCGATCTTCGCCGACTGGAGCAAGCCTTCATCATCAGCCATATGGTCTACACCCTACCCTACCTCTATCTTATCAGACCGAAAGAGATAAAGTCGACCGTCTCATTTGACAACGGTATAAGCGTGCCCTTCATTCACCTCGCTGCACTCCCACGGCCACGCTCATGAAATCTGGCATACACAACAAAGTGACCGAGCTCATCGAAGCCCATCTGACCGCACAATTTTAACGCCTATTTCGCACCCCTACGAGACGCGCCATGCTCCGCGACCTCGCTATTGGACACCCCACCTCCTTCAACACACTGGCGACCCTCCCATATATAACTCCCTCACCACTAGCTCCATCACCAAAAATATGCATCCCGAGCATCACAGGGCTCATCGCGCGGCACGAGCTCCCGCACTCCACAACCACTATTTCCCCAAGCAGGAGACAGTCCACGTCGACGTAGCAGAATATCCCGACAAGCCAGCTTTCGATCTGGGAGTGTTGCCACAGTGGACGCCCGCCCTCTCACAGGCGCCACTGCATGCTTTTAAGCATCTCTGGGGAAGCGGAGAAGGCGGCCATCGCACTAGCTGTCGCTTCTTCCCCTGCAGAGTACTATATCGTCAGCGATCCTAAAACCGCCATTCGTCACCTTGCGCAGGGTCGAGTCCACCTCGGAACCCTCTCTATCATTTATCAAACTCCTCTCACCCGCAAAATCCAAATTATCTGGGCCCTTGTGCACTCGTCCCACCCGGGGAACGAGGCGGCATACGCATCTGCCCACGGTTTCGTCTACGGGGCGGTGAGCTGCCCGTTACTATCGCCGCAGCCGAATACGCCTCGTGTTGCTGTTGTTGCCTAAGTGACATGGCACATACCCACGACGGTGGATTGGCCAGGGCACACTCTCGGGCTGTACACTGCAGAGCGTCGTCTTCATAAATTTCCATCTGCTCCGGCCAGAGGCACTGCACGTTCATCGTCTTCTACGTAGCACAAACCCGTGCTTTCGCACTGATTCGAATGTAGTAAACATTCTCTGTAGTTCTCGTTCGTTTCCAGCCTCGAGTGGCATTCTGTGGTGCCCACGGACAGCTCCAGTAATGAGAGGAGGCTTGTTGCAAAACAAACACAAAAAATGAAATGCGGACTCACAGAGGCACAAACGCTGATGATGTTAGACGATGCGCCGTCCTGTAGTGTTTGCCGAGCGGCGCGTTAGACTGCTTACACCAAAATCCAAACGAACGCTTCCCGGGATTTTTTGTTGTTGTTCTTGTTATGCCAACAGCATGTGCCTCGCTTCACCTCGCTAAAAGGCTTAGTCATCGGGTACGCAGATAAAGCAATTTCCTCCAGGGACTTTCTTGCATTGCTCTCTTTATACAAAGTAAGCCAATGCGCTTCGAGCCCCCCAGCGTCCCTCACAAGAATCTCCGGGGAACTTGTCAATACCTGACGAAGGCGTACACCAGGCGCTGCTCCCAGTCCACTGGACATGTGGCGGTTCACAAAGGCGCCGCCAATGTCTATCGAAGGGTGACGGACAGAGGGCAGACGCATTAACCTCTACATAATCATCATCATCATACTTCCCGTCCGAAAAACGCACACGCCGCAGTAAAAGCAAACTCGCAAGTGCCATTCGAGACCCGGGACCAGAAAAGAGACATTCTCAGCGCCTCCTCCACCGCTTCCATTTTTGCTTCGTCTCCTTCTCTCGTTCCCGCTCACATCAGAAGGGTCAAACTGCACGAATATGCCGGCCTTCCACTATGATCGTGCCGCTGCCGACGCAGCGCCGTTAATGGTCACCAAACGAATAGGCACTGCCGCAATGGCCACAGACGGGGGCGGGCTTTACGCCACAAAAGACCGCGCGCTAGTCAATAAATAAAGCGGCAGTCGGACGTAGTACACACCACTGGACCGCGGGAGAGAGTCGTCTTGCGCGAAACAGTACACCCGGAGACTGCAGCCACGCGGGCCGTCGGCCAATCTCCGGAGGAGGCAGGCAATCAGGGAGCGAGCCTGCGCGGCGACGGCTCGTGCACACAACGCAACAGCGGAATCTTGGCTCGCCGGCGCAACAACAGGGCGAGCGCACAGACCGTTGACCGCGGGCGCCGGCGGCGCACAAAGAACGGAGCCAAGCTGTTGTATTGGACAAAGGCGCGGGGTTCGATAGACACGGGCCTCTCTTTGCCGGCCTTTCCTCTCTCGCCGTTTCCGCATCGCGTTCAAACAACGGCGTCGAGGACTTAGGTGGAGGCCACGCAGGCTAAGGCAACGAGAGACGTAACCAGCTTTGCCGAACCCACGACAGGCGAAACGAGCGTTTCAGACCGGATCATCACGTACAGGCTTTGTCAGGGATATACAGGTCACCACTTTTCGTATCTTGGTGGTGTAGACAGGCTGGTCTTGCACCGTCAGCGGTACAAGTTTATCTAGACCGAAAGCAACTGCTGTCTACGCTTCTGCAGGGCTTAGGTGTTCCAGGTGTGCTCAAATATACTCATCAGAGAAGCGAATGCGGTTTCCTGTATATTTATAACGGAAGGTGTAATTAGTAAATTCAGTTTACGGCTCTTTATTTCACATCCAGATAATTTAGACGGCTCGCAGAGTGAGGTAGCGAATATGAATCGAATGTGCTATTCTCTGATCCACCGGTCCATTGTATGATATGTGCCTATTGAATCGAGTTAGCATGCGCTGATGCGAATTAAGCTGAACTTTGAGCGTACATAAGGAGGAGGAGAACGAAAGGCAGGGAGGTTAAACAGGAGAATAAATCGGTTTGTTACCCTGCATTGGGAGAATGGGAAAAGGGAATACAAAGGTGAAGGAGACGAAAGAGGAACAGGAAAATGAAGTCCGTAAACGAAAGCCAAAAAAGCCTATCAGTCAGGCCCTATGCTCTGTAGGAACAGAGCAGTGCATGGCGGGCCTTCACCGCCGACGATCGCCTCGACCACTGTTAGAATCTTCATCTTCGTCAGCAGGAGTGGGTCAAGACGCTCCAGCGCATGGCAGGGGCTGCCTTTCGGCACTGTATGCAAGGCATGCGCAGAGAAGGCGTGCTATGGCCTCTTCGCAGCTGCGTGTAGTACATGCAGTGTTATCGGCCACACCCATAACAAAGCAGCTAGTAGTTCGTGAATGCGATACCAAGCCAAAGGCGATACAGGGAAGCTGCTTCACGTCGTGGTAGGCTAGGCGGAAGCCAAAGCGTGAAGTGAGGGTCCAGAGGCTGTATGCATGGGTTCACAGAGCGGAGGGAATTCCATGAGGCAAGAGCGATATCCACCTGCTCGAAGTCTACCCTCTGCGTCTCCTTTCGAAATGGGAACAGACACGCAATCGCCTACGTGGCGGGTAGTTCGCGCGGTGATTGCCTGCGATGCCGCTGTGCCTGGTTGGAAGATGATATGATGCCCTTATTGATAACAGAGTGGTGTAGCTCTCAGATCAAGGGATCCAGGGACGAGAGCAGCTTGTAAGGCTTGGAGGGCTGCTTTCGAGAAACAAAAATAGACCACGGCTGGGGGCCTTCCTGATGGATACACCCAATGGCGACACGAAGAGCGGTATGCACTGCACCCGTCGAAGAAGTCTGACGAGATGCCTTAACTCCGACTCCTGCGGTCCTTACAGGGATGACCACGGAGTCCGAAGAACTGATGGGGTTCACTGAGCCATCGGTGTAGACGCGCAGCCGGCACCCGTTGTGCTTATAGAAATACTCAAGAGTGATTTGCTTTACCTAATTTTGCCCGCGATAAATCGACCATATTCTTCCTGATGCCAGGTATGGAAAGAAGCACACGATGCTGGTGCAGGCTCCACAATGAAGCCGGTCTAGAGGCGAGCATAAACTGAAATGGCAAAATGGTGCGATGTGCATGGATGGTTCTGACAAACAGTGCACGGGGTCTGCTAAATGTAAGGCTGAAAAGATGGTGAGAGGGAACCCGGGAGAGGCGTCAAACATGTGCAATCAGGGCGCCAACTGACGGGTATCGGCAGTGAGTAGATTCTCCTGCGCGATGAGTACGGCCGCGACTGTAGAGGCACATTTTGGCAATCCTAGGTAGGTCCGAATAGAAGTCCTGCGTTTTCTTTTCTCATTTTACCAAGTGCAGGGAGACACTACCGAAGGAATCCCATAAATAATACGCTGTACAGCTGGATCATCGAGCTCACTGGCACTCCTCATGACTTCCGCCCGAGAAAGGCGAGAAAGTTAACAATCGCTGAGCCTCATTTTCATGTACGAAATATGAGAGCTCCACGATAGATTTCGATCGACGATTATTCCAAGAAAGCGACGGTTTTTAGTAGAGTATCGATTTGCCATTCATACATACGGTGTAATAAGACATTCTCTTGAGTGTAAACACAAAAACTCAACACTTTTCGGTTCAAATCTCCAGGCCCTGCACGCGGAGGTGGGACGTAAGAGTGTTAGCTCCCTTTTGAAGTCTCGCTCGGATATGTGGGCGCGTAACTCCTGATCCGCAGATGCAGATGTCATCCGCATATATTGATAGTCGAATCGACTGTGAGTCGACAAGACAAACAAGTGTAAGCCTGAGGATCGCTGGGCTGAGCATTCCACCCTGTGTGACTTCACCGGAAGTGAAATGCGAAGACGTTGGTCCGTCCTCAGCCTGTACAAAGAGTGATCTATCGGCAGAACACCAGCAGAACACGCGCCCATCAAGTTCGGCAACTTCCAGAACGTCCCAATTAGCCTGTTGGGTTACGTTGCCGTATCCGCCCTTAACATCCAGGAACAACGCCGCGGTCAAACGCTTCGAATATTTTTGGAGTTGAACGGATGGCCTCAGGTCGACCACACTGTGAATAGACAAACGTCCATGTCGAAATCCGGACACTACAGATGTTCGATATATTCGGTAGCACACCAGGTACCACTCAATACGTGTAACCGTCATCCTTTCCGCTACTTTATGACGCAACTAGCCAGTGCAATTGGCTGGCTCGATGTGAGGTCATGTATATTTGCAAGTTTAAAGAGCGGAACTAGACGACTGGACATCCAATCGTCCGGAACTGTACCCTCCCGCAACGAAATTTTAAGTGGTCCAAAAGTGTGCAATCAGCCTTTGGCAAAGTTTTGCAAGCGCTGTATATGCTACTCTATTGGGTCCTGGCGGTGATGGTCGTCTTCCACTAGCAAGCCCTTACAAAAAGAGTTTTAGACGGTCTACAGAGTGTCTATAGACTTCTGTCTATAAAGTCTATACACTGTCTATAGACAAATCCTCGAGAACAGCATATAGGCAATACAAATCCTATAGACAGTCTATAGACAATCTATAGATTTATGGCCATACATTTTTAGTAGACTTTTGTCTATAGGCAGTCTATAGATTATGAACAGACAAAAAGCAATATCTGTAGGAAGTCAATAGAGTCATTAAGAAGTCTATAGATTGTCTATAGACCATTTTTATAAGGGTGGGCGGCGTCTAGCTCTTCCATGGAGAACAGGAGATCCATTCACAAAACTCTAGAGCTAGAAACTCTGCAGGAGTCAGCACTGTGGATGGTGTTGTGGGACTTGCTACTCAAGCGCAAAAGTCCGCATCGACATGAAGCTTGCTACCACTTTGGTGAAGTGCGAGAGACATGAATGGCTGTTGAGGAGATGTCCGTAGGCCACGCACAACATTCCAAATGCGTGAGAGAGGCTTTCGAGGATCCTAGCGGTGCACGGAGTGTCTCCCTAGCATCCTACCATCCCTTAGTACAGTAGACCCTGAGTGTGAACACGCGTAAGTCATGACGTTTCGCTCCCCGGCAACCACAGATGACGGACGCAATAGGAATAAAAAACTGCGTACGTGCTACTCAAGGCGACACAACGACTGCTGTCACTTCTTTCGATATGGAGGGTGAAGTTTCTTTGTTTGTTTTTTTTTCGACGTGTCACCATTTTTCATGCGGCTCCAGTTTGTGAAGGGAGAAGCTATATATACTGGGCAGGGCTTATTTCTTAAGCCTAGTTTCTGCCGCGTTCTGTGCAGTGCCCTCGCCGCCCAGGCTATCACGCCCAACGAAGACATCGCAGGAAAAAATGTCGCAGCCACCAAGCGAGCGTAGTGAAACAAAACAGCAGATATGGCGACATGCCCGAGGAACACCGCATATATACAGAGGAAAAAAAAAAGACGAAAAATATCTGGGAAGTTTCGTCAGGAGACAGGAGCTGTCCGGAGTCCAATCCGCTTACCGAGATCGCTGCGCCATCATTTCAAAAAATCTAATCCACCCCACTGTGATACTCTCGCGCTGCTACTACAAGAAAGAAACGGCAACCGAAAAGTA
Organism: Amblyomma mixtum; assembly: GCF_055824585.1. Lineage (NCBI taxonomy): Eukaryota > Metazoa > Arthropoda > Arachnida > Ixodida > Ixodidae > Amblyomma > Amblyomma mixtum. The sequence goes on from NC_143013.1 coordinate 300,366,722, forward strand.
TACACACGAAACTATAAGACGAGAGACGTACAAACACATGTAGACACACAGGCAAGAGTCATGGCGAAAAAAAAAATACTCGCAGCACAAAAGAAAAAAAGCGCCCTGAAACAAAGCGCAAGCCCGACTCGTCTCATCTCCAGCGAAATGCTGAGCAGAGCCATCAGAGCGACGCCTTCTCCTCCTTCTTTTCCTTTTATTTGCCCTCCGCGACCATTATTACTTCCACCCCCGCTTCGCGTCGCTGCAAACAGTGGCGCGGGCGTCGTCTATTGGGAGCAATGCAATTTCCGCGGCGCAAAATCGTATCGCGAGTCCCGACTGTTTGAAATTTCAAGCAAAAGGAGGCGCAAAGACAGAATAGACGGAATAAGCAGCGGACGGGCTAGACGCGCCAATACGCTTTACAAACTCCCGTCATACTCGGCGAGTGCGCGTACAGAGCACAGCCGGGAGCAACGCGGCGATGTCGAAACGGGTCGACGCTGATCGAATCGGGCGCGTATCGAGCCCCGCGCACGATGGCGGCGGCCGTGGTGGAGGCGAGTTCATAAAACGCCGGCTTATAAAGCGCCACACCACGGAGATTGCTAAGCAGCACATACAGGGTGTTTCACCTAAAACTTTACACAGTTTATTTTTAAAGTAGGCTTTTTAAGCTAGAATAGCGCTATTTTCGCCATAGCATTGTCAGCAGTGTAGTACATCGGAACATAGTTAAGACGTACTAACTAGCAGGCTTGTTAACCAATATTCAACAGTTAATTTTTAACTATTACTGTAAGGCTTCGTAATTATTGAGAGGCGTGTAGCCAACCGTAAATAATATGCACATCAGTTTTTAGGATTTCGAAAACACGCTTACCCTCGGCACTGTGACTAAAAAAATTTTGGCCCTTTGGACGATTTGCACGCACTGGAGAGGTTGCTTTGCCTGCAGGCTTCTCGAAAGCGCGCGCATTCTGGCGCGATGTAGCCATAATTCTTTTGGCCGCAGCGCCGAGGGTAGCCGCGTTTTGGAAATTGCTAAAACTGATAATGATATTACTTACGGTGGGCTACACGCCTCTTAATAATTAAGCAGCCTAACAGTATTAGTTAAAAAGTTAACTATTCAATATTACTTAATCAGCCTGTATAATAAGGTGCTATATGATCACAAAGGTACACGCATACGTTCGGTTTCAGCTTGTCACGCGCTGAACAAAGCAGAAATGTCACTAGAAATAAATACAAGAAAAGAAAGCGAGAAGGCGGAGTCGAACCCGGTAAGTCTTTTCGAGGAGCAACAGTAAAAAAAAAAACAACAAGCAGCAGCGGCGTTGCGGAACAAGCTCACTGGCCTTGCGTTAAAAAAGCCGCGCCATTTTTGTCTGCAAGAACGAAACCGTCGAGATCAAACTCAAAACATCAAACGGGAACGAGGTTACGAAACGCGAGAGTACGAGTGCACGCAGTCTCCATGGCTGCTTTGAAGTTCTTAAAGGGTCACACGGACAGCTTCGGCTGCTCCAGCGGGGACACACGACCTTTCAGAGAAAGCGATCCGGGGACCGAGTTGAAAATTTGCTGCCGTTTAATGGGGGGAGCTTTCAAAGACGGGGGGAAGAAAAAGTTTGCTCGCTTTTTTCAGGTGAGCGGCCCAACGAAGTCTGTTGAATCTTTCGTTGTTTTGTTTTCTCCTTCCTTGCAGTCAGAGCGGAACGGACGCGTTTATTCCGAATTGTTACAAATTCTCCCACCTCAGCGGACGCCGGATAAAAATAAAGTATAGCGAAGAGCAAGCCTATCGCCTTTTTGACTAGACAAGGCCGCGTATCATCAAGTGGGAGAAAATTTGTGGGAGCACGATGCCATGCATGCAATAGGTGACAGAGTAGCAGTGGAGGTACCTCATATGCTTTTATTCCTTTTCAGCAAGTCAGCGTCTTTTAGCAGCTCTCGACAAGCCTTTGCACGCTATTGAACACACCTGTACCATGGTCCTATGACCAGGTTCTATGGCCAGATTCCATGACCAGGCAAAGGCGCCGCTAAAATCAATGTGGATGTTTTCCGAACCCCATCCTTTCTAAGTTACAATCAAAAGGAGTAGGCAACATCGACCACATAATGTCTCAAAATAACAATCAATTATTAGCCAGTAACAAAAAATTACCGTCCTCAACTAGGAGCGCTTTCCATCTTATACCTAGCTGCCTACCACTAAATGTGAAAAAAGAACGTTGGTACAGCGCTATGAAGACAAAATTTTATCGTGTTTCACATTCCTAAAATTTTTTATGATTGTATCAAAATAACTCAAACGTAAATAATGCATTTACAGAAGCACACAGTGAAACTATTCTATCCATGATCGGAAGTCACACCGGTGTTTGTAAGGGATGGAAAGGTGTTGCCACTTCTGAGCTTGCCAGTATGTAGACTCAGCAAATGCGTTTTGATTCGTGTTCTACCTTAAGACAGGTCCATGAGAAGAGGGGAAGGAGAGAGAGGGTTGAAACCAAAATATAGGCCCACATTTTATCCAACTAAACACGGTACACGTCACGCGATCTGACGTCGTCAAGGGAGGCTTGGCGGCGTGCGGAGCTGCAGGCGCTGTCCAGTCAATCGCATTGTCCTCATTTCTGCGCACAAGTGACCCGGAACGAGAACCCAATCGCCACAAAACACTGGCGCCACCATAGGGCAGTCATTTTAAAATGGGATGAATGATAAAAAGAAGAAAAATTTAGAGAGCTAGAAAAAAAAAAGAGTAATTTATTTAGAGGACAACAACAACAACAACACTGCTCTTTTTCTTTTTGTTCCTGCAATCCGCGCACTGCCGTCGTCAGTTATTGGTTTTACGGTTTTATGGGGTTTAACGTCCCAAAGCAACTAAGGCTATGAGAGACGCCGTAGTAGAGGGCTCCGGAAATTTCGACCACCTGGGATTCTTTAACGTGCACTGACATCGCACAGTACACGGGCCTCTAGAATTTCTCCTCCAAAGAAATTCAACCGCCGCGGCCGGGATCGAACCCGCGTCTTTCGGGTCAGCAGCCGAGCACCATGACCACTGAGCCACCGCAGCGGCCGTCGTCAGTTATTCAGTCACGCAACGGTCGGAGCAGGTGCGAGGCGGAAATGTGTTTGTCGTTCTACGCAAAACGGGGAAAATTGAGAAAAGGCAACAACCAAAACTCCCGCTCTAGAAACCTCCGTTGAGTTCTCAGAACAGCATAGAGAGGGCGTCGCTTGAAACAACCGGCGCGTAGGAGGCGACTCGTCCTACAGGAGCCGCGACTCAAAGTACAGGCGCAAACGTCAGTCCTTTGCATAATGGTTGCTTGGTTTTGAGCAAACGGAATAGCGATAACTGTCTCGCTTCTCGTTCGACACCTCTACCGCACCGCGACGGAAGGGATGGAAGCGGCCCGGGGAGTGAAAGAAAAAAAGAAAGAGGGACGGTAGTGGTCTGCTCCGGAATAATTTCGAACACCTGGTGACCTTTAATGTTCACTGACATAGCTCAGCACACGGGCACCTTTCGCGGTTACAGTACACTAGTTCTAACTACAGTCCTGCTACATTGCCAGGGCTATATATGTGGTGAATTCATGAAGCTATTCGCACACGCAACCACGTTTCGAGCGATTACCAACCGCGGTCTTTCTTACTGATCGCGATAGCCAACGATGTATTAAATAAAAAGCAGAAAACTGGTTTGAAGGAACGGAAAGGAGTAGTAACTGTCTCACTTTTCGGTGGACACCTCAACCGCGCCGTAAGGAAAGGAATGAAGGACGGAGTAAAAAAAGAAGACAGAAACAGGCTCCGTGGTGGAGGGTGGTGGTAGTAATAACCTTATGTGTACGAATATTTCATATGACGGAGCGTGAGTGGCGTCCTGCGTCTAAGACTCCCTTGGAGACTGCTGCCGCTCAGGCCCTGATGACCAGGTTCCTCTGGTCGCCGAGGTCTCCGGAAAAACGCTCGTGTGTCTGCTCTCGTCTTTGCGCTTGTCTGTTCTAAGCTGCGCTCTATATTTTTATTCATGGATTGCCAAACAGTCCGCACCCTTACCGTAGCGGATATCAACAGACGCAGGGACACGTTGTATTCAACATCCAGTCACGTGACTTGACGGTCTGCGTTTTGAATCCTGAATCTGCCAGCCAGAGTTATGTATTACCACTGCCACTGCAAAAATGGGGAGCGGCAGTATAGGTTAATAACGCGCGCAGCGCAACTTGCCAATTCAGTGACGCAGGAAGCGAACGAAGAAAACGTATCCAAGCAACGCGACACGCCAGAGGGCAATGCGGCAATTTTATTGCATGCCCGAACGGCCCGCGAGCTTTGCGCCAAGAAAAAACAAACAAAAATAAAAACACAGCAAAGCAAAATGCAAAAGCAAAGTGGAGACCACTCGATAAGCAGCACGTGCCGGCGGCGACGCTAGTCTAGAGTGGGACAGCAGTAGAGCTCCAGATTCGCCCGGGGCGCTTCTATTACTGCACGATGCTCGTGAGGATGGAACCTTGAGATGTGCCTCATCGAGCAGGCATCGAAGCAGCAGCAACTGCAGCCTGGAGGGGCCACTCGAAGCCTGGCCGCTACATTACCCCAAACGGGGCATCAGAAACAGGGCAGCAACGGGGAAAAAGCACAAAAAAAGAGACGCCAGAAATCGCCATCCTACGAAAGAAGCCGTGTCGGGCACCTTCACTTTGAGCGCTTGCGCAGCTAGGGTGTTACTCTTCTCTTTTTTCCAGACATAAGAATCAAATAAGCGCTGAAATAATGCGAGTTAAAAATTGAAAATGGAACCTGTAGTTTCACCTCTTTCGACTCTCTTATCACACTGTCTCAAACCTGCAACGCTCAAATAAAATACAAGCGGTTATTCCGATTGCGAAGAAGCCATGTAAACGTTGCACGAAGGCACTTATACACAGGTTCCGCGGGAGCATTACGCCAATTACCGCAAAACGCACGCCGTGTTTCACAGTGTGTGTCTTCACAGGGAACGTCGGGGCACGGGCCACGACAGGCTATGACTTAGATGCTGCGCACGCGTCTTTGCTTTTCGTCATTCACTTCAGCTAACACCGATTCCGTGCTTTGCATTTTGTCTTCTCTTTAACCCAGATCAGGATAACAAACCAGAATATGACCTTGTTCTCTTTAACCTCCCGTCCTCTCCTTTTCCACATCCTCTCTCTCTATCTCCATAAAGGCCCGTTAGAAAACAACTCGCCGCGATGACCCCCCGCGGTGGCTCAGTGGACAGAGCGCTCGGCTACTGATCCGGAGTACCTGGGTACGAATCCCGCTGCGGCGGCCGCATTTCGGTGGAGGCGAAACCTCCAAGGGCACCCGTGTGCTGTGCAATGTCAGCGCACGATAGATCCCGAGGTAGATGGTCGAAATCATTGCGGAGCCCTCCACTAAGACACCTATCTTCTCTTGTTTCACACCCTTTCCTCCTTTCTCCTATGGCGCAGTTAAGGAGTCCCCCGAGAAATGGGAGAGTGACTGCGATCTGTCCTTTCCTCAAAACCAATCTTCATTTTCCGTCAGCAAAGAAGGAAATGGCGCCTTTCCGTGATGATCGCAATGCTGGTTTTCCTTTTTTTTTTCGAAAACAATAAGGCTTTCATTCCGTGCATACATTTAGTGCGCATCCCATCATGTGATGTATGATGTAAATGCAGTACACGGCGCAAAGTACGTCTTTTTTTCTTCATGCTTAATGAGTCGCAGACACATCATTGTGATCCCACTACGCGTTTAGCTTTTCATTACGTCATTTCCTTTAGCTTTTCATTGCGTCATTTCCTGCTGCGAGACGAGTGCATCCGTGCGCGTGCTTGCCGCTGGCAAGAGGAACTCAGCCGTGCGAACGCAGAGCAAACAGTCGTCGCCTTTGCGGGGAAAACAGGGCTGGCTTAAAAGCGACGCCGGGGCGTTCGCTCGCGCGGGCGCAGACAAAATGCGGCGCCTTTATGGAAGTAATCCCTCAGGCGACAGGCACAACAATTGCCCCACGACAAATGTCGGGGTGTGTGTGTGTGTGTGTGTGTGTACACCATCGTCTCTTTTTCTCACTCCCAGGGAGCGAGAACACAACTTGATGTTGCGGATGGGCAACGAAGAATGACGGGGAAGGAAAAACCCGACGTACAAACATATTGCGAAAGAAGGATAAGAAGTTATTTACTTTCGCGCCAGCACCTTAGCCGGCTTACTAATCTCAGCACGGCAACTACACCGCTGTAGAGACGGAGTTTCACTAGCGCTTCGGCACTAGGTTTCAATCGAGAAGATGTTAGGTTTTCCTAAACCTCTCTTAAGATCTCAATTCCTATTAGCAACGCACGGATACTTAACCTGGCCTGTTTTCTGAAGTGCCTTTTTCTTTTTTATAGTGCAGATGACTATGTGCGTGCGTGCGTGCGTGCCTGCGTGCGTGCCTGCGTGCGTGTTTGAAGCGCGTGCAAGCCAGCGTTTGAATCTCGAATACATTAATTACACAACGAGCGAATTCGGAACTTAGTTTGCCTCACAAAAAATCAGAAGAGCCGCGCTAACGACCGTGCGCAATAAGTGACCATTACTTACTAGCAATAACTGACCGTAAGACTGTGAAGCCTTACCTCGCATAAGGTAAACTAAGCAGCATCCGACGGAAATGTCTCATTCACCGCATTCACGGTAGTAGGAAGACTAATGCAGCCTTTTGCCCAATTCCCAGAGTGCGGCATCGTTCTCTGCGGTGTAGCGGCTTGTCTCTTCCTCGCGAGATTCCTCTATATCTCTATTACAAAAACCTAACCACCTACCATTAGCTACACATACACCATTTATAGCTAACAGGACGAAAGGAAGTTCAGCGAAGGCCCAAATTTGGTTCCGTTCTCTTTGCTACCTACCGCAGTACGCGCTGCCACCAAAAACACATACGACAAATGATCTCGCACTGATAAGCACCCTAAACGCGCTAACTGAAAATGATGACGGTGAGCGGAATGCGCTAATGAAAAAGAATTTCTCCCCGATAGCGAAACACCTTTCCAACGCAACATCGTTAACTGTTTCTGTTCCCTCACGCGAGCGCAATCTCTCAGGTGCGCAGGGAACGCTGCTCGGAACGAGAACGTGTTTTATGTTACTTCCTTTTGTTTTGTTTTTTTTTTTAGTTTTACTTCTCTACCTCGCAAATCCCATCGATGCAGCCCGACGTTAACCATACACCACAAAGACACGCGCCGCACTGAGAGAGCCTTACAAAACTGCACGTTATAGTTTGCGTCCGGGGGCATAAAAACTCGGTTAGTCAACCGCCCGGCCCGCCGCAGCGTTGCGGAGGTTAACGGCAGAGTGCACGCGCAACTCCCTCCTCCCCTTAGGGACAGCCTACATTAACTGAAGCAGTTTGTTTTAGCTGCGTTCGTGCGGCTTCCAGGGCTATATATACGAGCACTGCATAGGTTGAGTAAACGTCGTCACGACACACATAGGCCGTTTATGCTTAAAGGGTGGATGGCGTGGAAGGCGAGGCGAGCCTGGAAGCCACGCGCGAGCGTTCAAAAAAGAAAACCCTTTACTGCTGAGCAGTGAATGCCTAATGCCGAGGCACTTCGCACTTTGCACAATACAAGAGATGGGAGACGGGAGGATTTCATAATAATAAAAAAAACGAGGCTCTGTAGAAGGGAAGACTACCGTTTTTCTCTTGGCAAGAAAGACAGTCAGAAAAAAAAAAGCTAGGCGCTCCGTGATGGCACAGAGAGGGAGGAATACTGGCGAAACGTGGCTTCGCGAATTTCTCTCCACCATGACACGCTTCCAGAAGTCATGGCACTATCAAAAATTTTCTGCGGTAAGAGAGAACACTCACAATACAGTAAGGCGGTTAAACGCACACGGAATCGCGGCCATGTATATACGCTTGTGTGGCAATGAAGACGCACTCCATAAATTTTCGACATTACAAAGCCGGCAGAACCTGCTCGGTTCCTGTTCGATCATTTATCAAACGGACTTGGACATCGTAGTCTCACTCATTGTGGTAGAACACGCGACACAGCTTTGTTCTCGAAGCAGATTGTTAGGATGGTACTAGATATAAACAGGTCTACAGGCGTTCTACACAAATAAATCACACGGCGCTCCTGTATTTGTCATCGCAGGCGATACTCCCAACCTTTGTCTCCAAATCGGGAAAGAAATCTGGAGGATATGGTGGGAGGTCGTCGTAGGTGGAATAAGAATTTAGTACGGGGACTTCCCGCGCTTCGAAAGGCGTAAAGTAAGTTTGCGCAAGCCCAGTTACGAACGCGCAGTCTCTCCGAACCCCTAGCAACGCCTCACTCCCCTCTGATCTACGAGCCCATTCCTGCCTTCAAGTTTATCGGAGGCGCGAGCAGGTGTGTGTGTGTGCGTGGGACAAACTATTTTCAGACCCCCGAGTCCAGCGATGTAATGGAGAGGGATCAGCGGGCCAACGTACGGTGTCCGACAGACCCAATTCCGAGGCAAGGCGCGCATTGTGGCCGCTGAGATTGGGGAGTACTACACATTTCTCAGGGAGTGCAGCGGGGCAGGAGAGAATGGAGAATCGAGGCGAGTGTCTTTCCAACCATATAGTCAATATCAGTGATACATTGGCTAAGATGTTTAATTACTTCTTGAACTGATGAGTCTTCTGGTTATTAATTTCTAAAAATGGGCAGGCGATCATACAATATGAGGCGGCTGATCTGAGTTAGTATTGGTTGAGTGCTTCACTTTTACACTGACTGCTTTCCCATTGCGTCTTTAAATTTGCTTTCGCCATTGGCTTTGATGGTTTTCTGGGGTTTAACGTCTCAAAGCGTCTCAGAGAGAGTGGGTGGGTGGGTGGTAGGTGGAAGGCGTTGTTTCGCCGGTGCACTGCTCGGAGGTTCCTCCATCGGAGGTTACCCTGGAGGATGAACCTTCCGACCAGGGAGGGTGCCCGGAAGGTGGAGGCCTTACACGTACAGACAGACAGCGCGTATTCGCCGAAAGAGGGCTATACTGCTAACGCAGTAATAACATCAATACATCGTGAGATAGCAAGCAACATTTCCTGCCTTTTTCAGCGCGTCTATAACACATGCATGTGCAGACCGAAACCGCGGTCTCGGCGCTACATCAGCTGCGGTATAATGCCTACAGTGCATCTGCGCATCCACTTCCCAGTGTTATGATCATGTGACGCTGGGCCCCCTACGCCCTATCGGGACCAGGATCGAAATTTCCTGCTGAAATCGCACTCGGGTTCCCTATGAGGACAAGATCCTCCATCCCTATCAGAACCGGGTTTTAATCCCGATCACGGCAATATGCTCTATCTGCATTGGAACCAAACGCTGATTCCCTATCAATACAAGGTAACCGTCCCTAATCGAAATTAGACTCCTCGTCCCTGCGAGGGGAGACCAAAATTCCCTACTGGCTCCAACCCACATTCGTACCACATTCGGATTCCCTTCCCACCCAGCACACGCTCGTGCTGACCTTTGTTGTTGGCAGCGGCGTTGGCGTGGCCTCCTGTCCTGGCGACCGCTGCGGGCGCCACAGAGGAGGCGGGCTCGGCCTTGACCAGTGCCGCCGCAGTGGCGGGGCAGAAGAATGCTCTGGTGGCCGCCACGGCGCCGGCCGTCTTCACCAGCACGGGCTTGCCGATGGTCGTCGTCACGGCCGCCGTGGGCACTGGTCTGCCGCCACTGGCCGCCGCTGTCGCCGACGCTGGCAGGGCCCGGCCTACGTAAAAGGGGCACAGCGGTTTACGCAGACATTTCGGCGCGACGTCTACGCACGGGACACGCACGCATTACAGCCACCGCAGTGCGGTTTGAGAGTATGGTGTGGAACTTCCTGCGCAGGCCGGGAAAAATCCTGCATACAGACGTGTGCACTTGTGTGCACTCAGTAGGCAAAACACTTGCTCTACGAACTTATGCTAACAGGTGCAGAAATCTCACGCATTGCCCCTTCCTACGTGGTTTCGCCAGCAGTGTACAGCGGTGTACAACACTGCGGAGGAGGACACGCGGATGCACAGAAAGCGCTTTTAGTGCAATGTGCGGCGCCCGTGCGCGTCATCCAGTAGCCGCGGACTTTTATTACGTCAGCACCAAGTGGCGCGTGGTACAGCCTTTGCCAAAAAGTGTCTAGCCCACCGAGTTTCCTTCTTAGCCGTGCAGCGGGGCTCGTCTTGTATCGACAGCGTTCCCAATTTTCCCGAAAGTGCGGGGGAGAGGGGGGGGGGGGAGAGGGGGGAGTTTTTGTCTATGCAGCTGCAAAGGTTGAAACTCACACAGTTAAGGAGCCCAACTACACGACTTCCAAGCAAATCGCAGGGGCTGTGTATTTTTGACAAAGGTTGTACGTGGCCCGTCACTGAGCTGCTCGCAACGATACAGTGAAGATTGGGTCGCCCAAAGCAATACTCGTAAGAGTTTTGCGGCCGCGAGCACTGGCGACGACTATACAGGAAGATCGGGAGTTTCACGCCCGTGAAGCAGAGCAAGTGTGTCAGCAGCGGGCTGATACTGACGTACGAGCTGACGATGCCCGGAAAAATGAAACAGCGCTAAGACCTGGAAGTGCGCGTCCGCACAGCCGATGCCGCCAGATGCAAGACGCACGTTCTGCTCTGCGTGCTCGGTTAGCGATATACTCTCAAAAATGCACCGAATGATCGAATTTCAGTGACGACATTAAGCAATGGCGTTACAGAGAGGTGAGGTTAATTAATCGACCAACTAGCGCTGAACTGCAGAGCATGCTTGATGGTCATCTGGTAATATACTTTCTTAGAAGGGTCTACAGACGTAAGAGAAGACGGCGCCATTTTCAAAGAACCGCGATTTTAATGCCGTACATACATCAGTCACAAAAGGCGGATGCTCTACACGAACAAGTTTCTGCTGTAGTGTCTTTATATTTTTCATCCTACCGCCGATAATGCGGCCCTACGTTTCAACCCCATACCACCCACAGTGTCACTGCGAAGCACGGAGGTCGTTATGGATGCGTCCAAGCAGCAACATCATCTTGTTCTTTTTATTTTTCCTACAGGCCAGCGTTGCATATGTGCTGCCGCACGTCGCTATGGTTATCCGTGGCTCGAGCTCCGAATCACGAGCGTCATTAACTGTATCAAGGTATGAGCATGAAAACAAAAACGCGTGTACAGCGCACACACATACCGCGCTCACTCGTTGCCGTCAATTTTAAAGCTCGCCTGAGCCGCCGCAGTGGCTCAGCGGTTATGGTGCTCGGCTGCTGACCCGAAAGACGCGGGTTCGATCCCGGCTGCGGCGGTGGAATTTCTTTGGAGGAGAAATTCTAGAGGCCCGTGTACTGTGCGATGTCAGCGCACGTTAAAGAATCCCAGGTGGTCGAAATTTCCGGAGCCCTCCACTACGGCGTCTCTCATAGCCTTAGTCGCTTTGGGACGTTAAACCCCAATAAACCGAACCAAAGCTCGCCTGAAGCGACGCATTCTGCTGGATGTACTGCGCGCGGCTGACGGTGGGCTCCGTGCGCACCGGGATACGTACTTGCTTGTACGGGCTCCACCATGCGGAAAACGTCGTCCCTATTGCCAGCATATATTTCTCCTGGAGTTTCTGCCGCGCGCGCTATTGATTTTTGAATTCTATCCGCGCAGGTCGTTGGCCCCTCAATAAGCACGTGTCTTTTTGTTCGCCTCTTTATTTCCAGCGCCAACAAGCCGGTCCAAGCAAGCTAGCGGCAATGCGTACGATGTAACAAAACTAATTTTACAACTAAAAACACGCCACTACGTCGAACGCGTTAGCCACAAAAGCAATCCATGTAGCCGTGGGATCAAACGCCGGAAACTACCGTAGGAGGAGTCCCGGTGATCGAAGAGTTCTATCGATTAGCGCCTTCTAAAATAGTTGAGGAATACAGAAAGGGCAAGGTGAGGGTGTTCCCGGGGGGCTGCTCTCCGTATAGGGCGCAGTGGAAGCCGCCATGCACGGCTGTTCGACACGCCATCGCGTACGGCTCAACAGACACGTGTCGACTGAAGCCGCTGTATTAAAGGATTCGAAGTCATGCAAATTCTGAGAAACTCTCAGCTACGGACAACCCACACGCGTCGAATGAGTTTAGAAGCTGACGCGAGAGTGAAGAGGTACCGGAGCGCTACCGGCGCGAGAAAAATGGGCACCCAGGTTCGGACTGAGCACACGTTGGCTACGCAGAGAACTTAGGCTTAATGTGCAGCGCCCGTTATTACACATGACGGGCGCTGCGAGTTTAGCCATGTGAGCCCTCATCTGTACAGTAAGTCACCCACTTAAAATAAACGCAGCTAAGCACCCTTCATCGAGTGCTCTCGTTATTCGACGATTTTCAGGACGCGGGCTACCCCTTTGCGCAACAGCACAATCTGAAAATTTTCGCGTACACATATCAGCGACCAGCTGGACAGTTCAGAACGATATGTAGTAGTGGCGACCCCCATACGTACGAAAAAGCGGAAAATATACTATATGGCAACAAGAGCTTATGGGTTACACACATGAACACAGAAGGAAAAAATTGGCAGAGGCTTAGCTTGGTTAAGCCCGGTAAGTTGCGAAAGCAGCGACATGGCCTGGTTGAAACACCCATGCAGTACGTGCTCTTCCCTTAAAGCACAAGAGAAGCGGCGTGGATCCGCTGGGACGACTGTGACGAGCCGAGCTGGGGCCCCAGTTTTGTCTGCGTCTGGCGTGACGTCAGCACAGCGAGCGTCTCCTCGCGGCAGCGGCGTGCAGCTGCTGCGCGGCGCGGCGTGGATCCGCTGGGACAGCAGCGACGAGCCGAGCTGGGGCCCCAGTTTTCTATCCGTCTAGCGTGACGTCACCACAGCTGCGCGGCGCGGCGTGGATCCGCTGGGACAGCAGCAACGAGCTGAGTTGGGCCCCAGTTTTCTATCCGTCTGGCGTGACGTCACAACAGAGGTCAAGCTAGAGGTCAAACGTGGATCCGCCGGTACGACGCTGAAGGCTCAAAACCTAGCGCAGTATTGCTTTCGCAATAAAAAGAGCACAAGATCGCCTGCAGTATGCCGCGAAATGCAGCGCGCTGGCAAATGAATTTGAGCTTTTGGAAGACGCTCGTGAGATATACTTTTGAAGCATGGAAATGACGCTTGCGCTATCGGGTTACTGCGCCCTTTCTACCGCGGTGGTGGCATGGTGGTATCAGAACTCGCCTCGAATGCGAGAGGTGCTGGGTTCGATCACCAGTTCCGCCGTTTATACTACACCGTTTACAAACTTGTACAAGCTTTGCCCTGGCTCGGTGGTCGGCTTGTCTGGGGAGGAATACTTGAGAAAAAAGCTGTTTGACCCAACCTCGCACCAACCGAAACGAGCTAGCCAAGACACTTTTCGGCCAAGCTGCCCGCGAGCCATTAAAAATGAGCCTATCATCATCGCCATTATTTCACAATTACCGGCCCTCGGAAGCGAGCTGCAAAGTGTCACGAAAGCCAAGGAAAGCCGCGAGATTTCATTCTATATCTTCACGGCGGAACCACTCGTTCAGGTAATTGAGCGCACACAGCCAACGTCACTTTCCATGAAGAAAGCCACATTTCTTTTTCAGAAATCCCCGGAAGGTCGCTGCTGCGGTGGCTAGCGCTAAACAATCTCAGCGCCTCCTTGGGTCGTACGGTAGCTACAAAGTACCCAAGAAACCACTCGCTCCTTCTTCACAACAAGCGGGAAAAACAAGACACTACAGTGGTGCTGCGGGCCTCAAGTACACAGTGCGCCCGTACACCGCCCCCTGTACTCAGCTACGCAGGGCGAGCGTTGCGGCGTCGTAACGCCGGCGCGGTCGCGTTCCGGGTCACAGGTCTAAGCGAAAATTAACGAGCGGAGACGCTCCCCGCCATCCGTTCTTCGTGGCGCGCCCGTTCCGCCATTTGCCCAGCTTCGCTCCCGACGCGAAAGGGCGTAGTCCGCAGCATCTTCCGCTCTCCGTCCTCTCTTGGCATCGCCGCTACATGTACGCTCTGGGCAAAAATAAATAAATAAAAAGATCGAGCAGTTCTGTTAGGATCGGCATCTGCCCCGTGAAAGGAGACAAGTTTGGCCGGCCTGTCTATAATCGAGACAATGGGCAGCAAAACTAAAATACCCCGCCCAACTTGTCTGCCCTCTTTCACTTCCTTGGGTTTGCCAGAAAGATGAAGTAGAAAGGAAACAGTGTTAGACGCGACAGCGCCTCCAAACAACAATGAACTGGAGGAAACTGCTGCTAGGAAATAAAATTCGAAAGAAAAGAGGAGGAGAAAATGATGCCACAGTGAGAAATACAAATAAAAAAGAGAGCGTTTAATATAACGCCCAGCAGAGGCACATGATGTTTTCGCGGAACACAAAAGAAACCCACGCAAGAAGCACATAAAGAGCGTCAATCATGCTTTCAGAGCAAACGCAACCCTGTTTTCGAACAGCGGGCAAAAAGAAGCTGGATGAGCGCGACGCAGAACTCTTGAAGTCTACAAAATAAAAAGGGGGGTGGGGGTGGGGGGGAAGACCATTTGCACTTCCTTCCTTTTCCGGGAAGAAGTGGCAGACAGACCAAGTTTTACAGTTCAAGCAGAGTAGTGCCCACACTTTATAAGCCCGGTGCAAGCTACCATAGCCTACTGGCAAGTAAGTACGCCGAACTAAACGCAACAACATGAAATACGCCCATCTCAGCTATGAAAGAAACCAAGAGAAATCGAGAAGAAAGAATATACAGGTACTTGCCATACAATTTCCTAAACCTCGGTCATGCCGATATGGTCACCTGTGATTTTTCGGTATACTTTTCAAACAACGTAGAGTTAAACCGCGCTTTGAAAATTACAAAAAAAGAGCTTAATTTCAAAGACTACCGTCATTCCCTACACCGCGCTAAGTTTGAGTGTCCCAACACAAGATCGCTCACTCCCCGGTCCATCACTTAAGAGCACCATTCTTAAAGCATGCACACTAACTCTAGAGAAAGCCCGTCCATACCACCGCCCAAGAAAATCCGGCATATCTTACTGCCGCTCCGTAACCAAGTACGAGTATGACGTGCTGAAAAAGCTGGACCTCCGGACTAGACGTGGGACTAAAATCTGTCTCTCGTAGCCTGAGTCGCGTTGGGACTTTGAACTCCATGAATCCATGACACCTAACAAAATATATTGATCCATTACTCGATCCCACCGAACGAATCTTCAAGTACTGCTTGGGAGCTACTGTCCCCGTAACGCACGGTCCCTGGGACCTTTAAAGTAAAATCAAAAGCGAACAATTTTCCTTCACTCTTCCGATGTCTTATTCCTTTATCAGCCAACTGCCAAAGCGGCAGCAGAGTACAGCATGAGACAAGTTTCCGTCCGCGCCAAAAAGGCAGCAACTGGCACACTGCCGATGGTTTTCGTCAGTGTCAAATGTGTCGTTGTTGCTACGGGCAGAAATGCGTTAGGGTCGCGCACCGCGCGAGAAACGACTCTCTGGGTGCCGACAAGGCAGGCTACTCTACACGGCAAGTGCCACAGACACGAACGTATACCAACCCACGAGAGAATTACACAGCGCAGCAAGAAAAACAAGGCTCCGCGAACTCTCGCCCGAGACGCCAAGGTCAGAGCGCGGCTACACGCTAAACCCAAGGGCGCGCGTACAACAAAAGACACGCCTGCGTGCAGGCCTGACGACGCAAGGAGCACAAATGGTTGTCTTTTTCAACCATCGATCGTGGAAGTGCGTTTCGCTCGGATGCGCAGGCGAGACACGGCGATGCGAGTAAACGAAGAAGAAAAAGAAAACAACGAAAAGAGACTCTAGACTGCGCAGCGTACGGGTTAAGACACCGCGCCGCTGTAAAGCGGCAAGTTTCCTTTTGTTCTCGGTCGAAAGAAAAAGTAAGATAAGCACTAGAAGCGGCGGAGAAACTTTGAGCCCAAAGGCGAACGCAAAAGCGGGAGCATGGCAAGTGTATAGGCGCATTAGGGCACGGAGCCAAGACCATCGATCTTGGGAGCGCGCTAAATCTAAATTCGATCGCAAAAACGCGACAGGGCCGTTGTTGTGTACTTTTCTCTGGCTACGGGCGCAATGTAACACACGCCCCGGAAAAGGCGATTTACAACAGACCCAGAATAAAATGAACGATAACGCTTCTGTTTTCAGAGAAAAAGAAAAAAAAAAGCAATGATCTCGGAGTAACGGGAAGGTAGAGAGCGAGGGCGTAATGACAAAATTAGCCTTACCTATTAACAAAAAATCGAAGAAGACGCTCCTTTCGTCAATTTCAGAAGAAACTCAAGCAGTAGAGCGCGAGGTGAAAAGTTGCCTCTAGCGAAGTGGGGTCGTTCCCTGCGTCTTTTCGCTATGTCACGCCGTCTTCGTTATCATCATTACCATGGCAACACCGAAACCAGGATTGATACTAAAAAGAATTAAATAGCCCGTGTGATCCAGGATATGTGGATGCCGCCGAATTTACTATATCGCTAAAAAGAACCGAACATAACTTGCTTCGTACCGGCGTTCGCTCATGGATTCGTTTGGCTTGGTTTGGTTCGGTTTGGTTCGGTTTGGTTTGGTTTGGTTTATGGAGTTTAACGTCCCAAAGCGAGTCAGGCTATAAGGGACGCCGCAGTGAAGGGCTCCGAAATATCGACCTACACGGGGTTCTTTAACACGCGCTATATAGAAATAGAGCCTCCAGCATTTTGCCTCCATCGATATGCGATCGCCGCGGCCGGGCTCAAACCGGCGTATTTCTTGTGAGCAGCCGAGCTCCACAACTACTGAGCCATTGCGGCGTTAAAGAGATTTATTGTTTTGTACTTTTTTCACGTGATGGCTTTCACAGCAGCCCAAATGGCACAAGCACGGAAGAGTACGAGACTTTGGGTAACAAATATCACTTTTTTTTTTTTTCGGTAACTTAAGAAGAGCTGTTAGAGCATGCACGGTTTACTCGACTGCGTGAACCTCTTTGCGCCGCGCTGAATTTCACGTTTTGGAAAATAACTTTACAGCGTCTGTCAACAAGTTTGCAAGTTCTTATTTCTTATCCTTCCCTTTAGTTTTCCAAACAATCCACACAATATGACGATGCAATCAAGATAAGGAGCAAATAATTTATTCAAGGCAACCCAGAATCTCTCAGCCGTCTGCGATGCTTCAGGAACAACTTTCAGAGCCTGCATGATAAAGCTTCTGCACGTTGTAGATTCGTACGTGCAGGCACTGCTCGCTAGTGGTGCGACGAAGCAACGTGAGCAAGACAACGTGAAGCGCAATACAACGGGCATCAAAAGACTGGGGTCAAAGCATCAGTGCTTCCAGTACAGAGTCGTTCAATGCAACCAACGTTAATGTAGACACATCTGGTGGGGCCCCAACTGCCGAGTTAACTGCAGGTCGCTGACCGCAGCGACAGCAGCGAACAGCACGATTCATTGAATTGCGAACGACGGAGCACGCAGCGTCCGGTAAATGCTCATCTCCCAAGCGCCAGCCGCAAGAGTGCTTTCCCTTAATATCATAGTGCCTGCGGCGGAGCACCCTTTACAGGCGCAAGCACAAGAATTCGAATCTGCTACCGCAGTCTTGCATATGCGACAGCAAATGTTATCTTTGCTCGCGCCACACGCGCTATCACAGCCTCTCAGGATATCGTGCGTCACTGGATCATGGCCTTGTTGACAGTAAGCACTAAAAATCATTTGCACTGCAACACGCATTGCAACGCACCTGAACCGTACTTCGCATATGCCTTGGTGCAGCGCAGTACCTCCAACATATACAAGGCGCATGCTCCACTGCTGCCGTAACCATTCAGCCATGATAGGCGGCAAGAAAAGAAGGTCAATACTCATACAATCAGAAGACGAAGGGCAACATAGATTCATCCTCTTCCGATCCTTGATTACTTTTTTTCCATTCCCCAATTTTGTTCTCTGCATGACAGCAGTCTCAGCTCCGACTGTGATGTTACATTATAGGGTCCCGGGTCAAGTCTCCGGTCTGATAAATTGAATCTTGACAGCGGTTGCTGTGCGGACGCCTCCACTAATATTTCGGCTCACGTCTGCGAAAACCCACCGCGTTTGACCACTGCGTTTTCAGAAAAGAAAAAAAAAACAGAATAGGCCGGGAGAGAGGCGCGGGGTTGGAGGAGCTAGCTCAGTACATGTTAACGGAATCAAGAAATGAAGAAACTCAGTACACTCTAGAGAAAGCGTATAAAAAAAGGAAAGAAAAGGCGGTAGGTCCCGTGGCACATCTAAGGCAGTCGCTTTCGCCCCGTTGCTCCAACAATTTCCCGGCGAGATGTAGACGTCAAGAGCGCGTCGCACTTGCGCGTTTTGTTCTGTTCGGTCCCCGCTATGATCTCATCACTTTCCACGTGATTCAGTTCCTTTTTTCCCTCTCTCTTTTCCTTTCTCTGCTTTACCAATTCAATTACTTTACTCTTCAGTTTCCTCGTCAGAACTGCTACCTTTCCCGCTTCAATCTGTCCCGAAAGAACAAAAAGGGGCAAAAACAGAGAGAAACGAAGGGAGTGTTTCTGTTCACGTCCTGCTCCTTCAGCTACAACGCACCACCAATTTCTTCCCGAATTCGCGCTCCATCGTCCTTCGCCAAACGTGCGCGGATGGGTCGCGCTGGTCAGCCCAGTGCAAAGCGTCCTCCCGAATTTTTTTCCTCCTTTCTCCAACCGCAAAACTGGCCGATGGCGCTGCTGCTGACAGGAGAAGGAACACGCCGCAGAACGTGGCTGCTTTGACAACGCGTTTTTGCCGACTTCGTTGCGAGCAGCAAAGAGCGGCCCCTTGCGCGCGCGCGGCATTTGTAAACAAACGGGCCGGAGCTGTTCCTGCCACCCGGCCCCGTCTCGAAAAGCGATGGACGCCATTTGTACGCAGAAAACAGAGGAGAAACAGCGCAGGGAAGAACGGGGAAGATGGGGAATGGGAGGGAACAAAAATGGGGACGAGCGGGGGAAATAATCTGGAAGCGAGCCGCGAAGAGAGGAGCCCATGAGCGGGGAAGCAGAACGGATGAACGAATGCGGCAGAAAAGCTACGATAGGTGCGTAGAGGAAACGTGAAAAAAAGTAACAGAGAAAAAAGGAAACAACGGGAGTATAAACAGGAAGCAAGAACGACGATGAAAGAAAACAAAACAGATGGAACACGAGAGCTAAGCTTAACACCGGCAACAGCATTTCGAATGGGAAAGACCACATACGAGGCATCGGAGCGCAGCATCGGAGCACAGAGCGAAGGTATATGCACGAAAATTGGAACAGAAATGAAATGATGGGAGTAAAGGCACTAAAGAAGACATATAAGAGACTCGAAACAATGTAAGCGTGCGAACGTGCGCGAGAGAATGTTTTTGCAGGCTAGTTGGTGCATTACTGGAATTGGTTTTTAGCGCAAAAAGACAAAAGCAAATGGAGTGTCAATAAAACCTGAGTTGTTAGCTAGCGCTCTGTCCTGTCAAGTTGGTTCTCTCCTGTGCTGTCTTTCTGCGCTAAAAAAGAAATTCCAGAAACGTGCCCGCCTTCTACAAATAAAAGTAGCACAGCCGTGGCATATCATGCTCAATTTCTCCTTACATATGCAAGAGTTCCTCTCGACGTATAAAAGCACCGTTCATATTCAATTCTTATAAAACTAAATACCCAGGCACGAACACCCATCTTCAAACAAAAAAAAAGAAAAGAAAAACAGCGGAATTCAGGCAACGCGTGTGCGTGCTGAAAGACAACATACTGGTCACCATTTCGGGAAATGTTGCTAATGGTCTCAACGTGTCTCTGTCCCCATAAAAAAAATAGCGTGTTGCCACAGTAGCAGACGACCGCCAGCCAAAGGCGGTTACTCGGTTTCGGGAACTAAGCGCTAAACAAGAAAAAGTAGAAAAGAAAGTTTATGAGGCGAACAATTAGAATTTGCAAGACCTGACCAGCGTGCTACGAACAACGCCAAAATAAGTAAGCAACTGTTTCCAAAGAAAAAACGTGGGTGACATCAGAAGGCCAGAAGTGGCAAAGTTCCAATTCAGAGTTAGCAATACTGTTGGCATATCGAACTTATCGAACTTAAAAAGAAAATCGTAAGGGGGTGGGGGGTCGGAAACTGTGCGCAGCTGTTTAGAAGAAGTACACGCATTAAAAAAAACGTACTCAGGGCTTAAAATCGACGCAACTGATTTCTCGAAAAAGACTATCGTGAAAACCCGCGATGATTTTCCTTTTTCAAAAAAGCCCCCTCTCCACTTCCTATAGAACATCCCATCGTCGCAAGCCCACGGAACATCAAAAGGTGTTTTGCGAACGCAATAACAGCCCGGTTTTTATCACCGTTTCACCAGCATCCACTGTGACCAACCTAAGCTGCCGGAGCTAGGCACACAAAGGCACAACATCCGATTTCGCCCGCGCCATGGGCAGCATCAAGCATAAAATCGGTGCCGGCACTTTGCCGCGAGCCCCAGCGAAAGCCATAACTTCGCTGCCGCCGATCGTAAAAGCGAAATGCGGCGGATGCAGGTGACGCTGCGTGGGAGCGCGGGGCTCAGGGAGCCTGGGACACGGAGGAGACGTTCCTCGGTTCCATGCGAGGTGACTCTGCGAGGCTAAGCCTTAAGCTTAAAGCGTGAAAACTGAACGCCGCTACCGCATAGTACAAGCGTGTGGAAAACAGGTCCTACACCTGCGCCCTATCCCACTAGAATAGTCAGTCCTACGGCGGCATGGCAACGCTCATAGACTCTCGCACGGTGACGTATCTCACACGTTTCATATGGCATGTACTCGCTTTTCCCCCAAAACACGTTTTACCAAACTTGACAGAATCAAAAGTTTGTGTCAACAAGCTCTGTCTAAGGAATGCTGGAAACGGTGTGAATATATCAACTGTCTTCTTGCCTGCTTCTTTTTGCCTTTTGCTTCTTTTTGGCGTTGTTCATTTCGAGTTCACTTGGTGCTCTGTCATTGGCCACTCAGATATAGACGCGGCTTTCAAGAGTCTGTGGGAAGCGACACGGCCATTGGGTGGTTGGCGACCAGACCTCCCCATTGGCTGCAATTTGCAGCCAATGGTAAAGACCGGCCGGCCACCAGCTATGGCCGGGCCGCTTCTCACAGACTTTATAAAGTCGCGGGGAATATCTGAGTGACCAATGGCAAAGCACCAAGCAGACAACAGAAAATGGACAATACGGCACCTATAGTAACATTAAGGCTTGCACTCTGCTTGGACTGTAAAAAACAGGTAATAGCAGAACAAGATGGAAATTTGGGCTTGTTGGTAGTGCATTTTACAAAAAAGACATAGCGCGGAAGGACAGGATGAAGAAAGACAAGACAAGAAGACCACTAACTGACAATACTAAAAATGTTACATGCAGTTGATATTAATAATTAGATTTTTGCTCAGGTCAACAGAAGCGAAGGCAATAACGCAGTGTATAGAATGTTAAAGATGCTTTAGTTCAACTTCTAATCAAGAACTTGAATTATCGCTAACGATCAAGCGAACAAGGGTGTGATATGTAGCGTTGTTACAAATTCCTTGGAAAACGGGCATCACACAAAGACCACTCTTTCGATGCAAAGCTAAAACACATCCCACATGTCAAATAAATATAAATGAGAACATTTCCTCGGTACTAAGTCAAAAACTACTGCCCAGTATGAGCAACAAACATGCTTGCTTGCTATATTTCAGTTCTCGGTATATATGGTCATCATAATGCCCCTTATCTTCAATGCGGAAGTAAAATGAACTCGCTTGTCAAGCACTAACTAAGCGTTCCTTTTCGTTCCGGATGTATGTACAAGTACGTGCTTGCGTCAGCAAACGCAAGTCGCGTGCAGTCACAGCCAGGCACGAGTGTTCCCCATCTCCTTCGTTTTCTTCCCAAGGGGCAAAGACGAGCAAAACAGTGACAACACGACAGGCGAGCGACCCCAGCAACAAGGAAAACACGCGTTCCTCCGAATTCGCGACGACGCCGACAGTGTGTTGCGCAGATAATGTTTCTTCCAGCGAGGCACCCCACGGTGCAATCCACGCACAAAACAACCGTGATGCAAGCGATGGCACGCGCGTCCGCCCCAGATGCACATGTCCTCGTCGACACGAACAAGAAAAGATAGACAGCAGGTAAGAAAAAAAAAAGACGAGGGAAAAAGAAAGTGAAAAGGCGCACGAGCTGAGAAGAGGCTCGAAGAGAAGAAAGATGCTCGAGAGGGAAGAGGCGTGGGAGGGACCTCGACGGGGTTTCCTGGTAGCGCTCGGTGGGCAGCAGAGGCCGACAAAGAGCATCTCTGTGCTCGTAAATAAACTCGCGCGCCAAGCACAACAGTCGTCCCTGAGCAAAAAGCACCGAGAGAGAGAGAGAGAGAGTGCAATGGCGTTTCTCGCGCCGGGAAAGGAAGCGGGCATGAAAGGGGTTTCGCCCTCGCCCTTTCTCAAACCACTCTGTTTTCCACGCCTCACTGCAAAGCGTTCGCTTCGCTCTTGTTCCCCCGTTAACTCCGTTTTCTTGTGCCCAGAAACTAGCGCACAACGTTCTCCTGTTACGTTCTCTCCAGTGAAGGCAGAAAAAAAAAGGGGGAGGGGGGGGGGGATGGAAGCCTAATGTTCTCGGGCGCTCACAACAAACCCTGAAACACGTTACCATAACGCACTATCACGATGGAAAGGAAGGCGAACAACGAGGCGCCTACGCGCTCCCTGTTCGAATTCCTTCTGATGGCGCTGTTACGTGGGTGGTAAGAAAAAGACATTAGAGTGGTCCTAGACTACGACATCGGTTAGCAATGGCGACTGCACGCACAAGCCAAACAAGACGCTATCGCCATAAACCCTAGGCAACCCTAGCTTGAGGCGGATACGCGAGGAATACTAAGGACTAGAAAACGAATGGAACGGGACAGCTGGAATATTAAGTTGCCGGGAAAAGCTGACGTCAACCAAAGCAGAGTAGCTACCGTTGAGTTATTCTGCGCTCTAGGCAGTGGGAAAAGGTTGAAGAGGGGAGGGGGCAACAAGACAGAAAGATGGAGCAGCCGACCAGTGGCAGCAAAAGAAAAGAGGTAAGAACAAACGCACGCGATAACCAAAAGGCGCGTTATCGTGGCGACCACCCGCGCCCCTAGCACGACGGCGTGCACCGCGAGCAGAGTGATTTCAACGTTGTCCGGGCTGTCCCGCGCACACCGCAGTCAATCTCGTTTGGCGGTTCCGCCGCACGCTTCCCACGCGCATGGCGGCGGCACCATCGCACCGCCCGCGGCGACTGCAGCCACTGGCGCTGTGCACACGGCAAGAACCTGATTCGATGTCGCAGCACAGAGCGCACGCCCACCAAACTATGCCGCCCTTCTTCCCTGACGCTACGCAGGACCCGCGACATCGCGACGCTGCAGTTGTGGTTAGGTGGGGGCAGGAAATCATGCTGGCCGAAAAGGAAGTCTGTACTAACAGAAGAACCTTTAGTGAAGAGGACTCAGTGTACACAGCGCTCAATTTCGGTTGTACTAAGGACTGACGCTGAGCGGGTAGGCTTATATACTTAGCGAAACAGCGCAAACACGGAGGAACACAGGGGAGACAGGAGAAACACTAGTGCTCGTGTATCCGTTCCTTTGTGGTCCCGGCTGCCTTCCGCGACTACCTCGCTTTTCAGCCCGCACAAACTGCGCTGCGACGACTACGGCTGCTAAAGCGAAACCCGTCCAATACCAAGCCATCAAAATGCGTTTGAGCGCATTCAGAGAATCCAGCGAGCAAATCGGGTCGTTGGGAGGCGAAAAAAAATGGCTCTACTGTTTGGCAACACACTCGAAACTATTTTGCATCTCAACAGACGTTTCCCTCCCCTCGTCGGTAGTGTGACTAGGTAATGAGCCAAGTATCCGAAGGGCTGGCAGTCACGAAACGAAAAAAAAAATATTAAGAAAGGAAATTCAAAGACGAGGCATGGCATGTGCAACTGAAACCAACTTAACTCGCAGAGGAGGCTGCAGGGCCCAGTACTATATCCGTTCACTGGCTCCCGCGGTCTCATGTCTCATGTAATATGCCGTCATACACTCTCGAACACCGTGTGACATATAGGCGGTTTTAGCCGTCAGCTAAAACCGAACATTACTGACGCTTCAAATAAATTATATTCCACAGTGGCTATCGCTACTCTTTCTCTTTAAAAAGCAAATAACCTACATTTCCTCCTTATTTAGGCCTACCTGTAATAACAGTCACCTCTAGAGACTACAAATTCGTCGTCGCAAGTATACGCGGAGATTTGACGGTTCGCATATGGCTACCGTGATTAACAAGATCTGAGTAATGAAATAGCCGACATCTTACAAGTTACAGGGTAATTATATGTAAAAAAATATAACATTTGTAACGCTGCCATATGCACCACACGAAAGATAACATGACAAAAAAAAAACACGAATCTGTTCGGCTTACAAGGACACTTCCTACACCCCTCTTCCCTCGATTTTGCAGTGGGCTTTCGCGTCCCGCGCACCGCGTCAAACGACATGCCTTCACGTCTCTCGTCCAGTCATTTCCTTTTGTGCTACCCGCCCCAAAACCGGATCCTCGCTTACCGTATTGTAATAACTCTGCCTATCCACACTGAGCACGAGGAGTATATTCATCGCCCAGAATAGGACGAGCTCCATCGAGACGCTCTTAAAGGGCACCGGATGCGCAGTTTCCCGCTTTTGAAAAACTCCCGAGCTGCGCCGGAGCCGTCTCTCTTCTAAAACGGGGAAGGACAGCAGTCGGCAAACACGGAAAAATCTAATTACGCTCCCTCGACTCCTCTCGTGCGCTTCGAGTTAGTCCCAATTTGGGTAGGCGCGCAACAGGGACGCTGGAAACAATCGCCGATCCGCTTGCTGGCCCCGTCAGACAAACACCGCACAGTCGCTGCTGCGCTGGGTACGCGATTAGAACGCCGCGTGGTGACGCAGCGATGAGGAACGAGAAGGAACGGCACACCGCGGAATCTTCAGAGAAGGAAGCTCGCCAGAGAATTGCGCTACCGGCGGGGCTCGCCGCCGAGTCGAGCGGGGAGCCGCAGTGATTCGGTTAGGCGCGGCTTGGCGAAGTTGCCACTAGAATGCGCAAATGGTCAAAGCTGCTTTAGGGCGTTAGCTCGACTGGTCGCGTTTCGAGCCTCCGAGTTATGCTGATTAAACGAATAGATCCAAAATGGCGGCCTCCATAACAACGACACTGTATCCTAGTAGTTGCCATGGTAACCGAGGTGGTTACATAATGGAATTAAATAACAACAGGTGGCAGCGTGATGCCCGAGCATCACAACTGGAAATTAAACTACGTCGATCTTGCATATCTATCCTTCTCTGGCAGGCGTTGAAGTCCAGCCACTTAGCCCCGACATTAATGTAAAATTTGTGGGCCAACCGGCTGCCGCACAGTGTTCGGGGTGGTGGCATAAGATTTCGCGTTTCGTGCAGCGTAAACAAAGCAGTTAAGTTAGAGCCTAGCTAGCGGCAGGAATTCAAACTGGCCACCTATGTTAGGTGCGTTAACTCTCGATATTCGATCGCTTCCTCAGCGTCGCCTCACTTTTTTTCTTTTTGTTGACGAAGACAGGGGCAACGCAAAACAGCTTCGCGCGGCGGTCACGCCGTCACGAGCTAATACCATCTCTATACAGAACCATAGCACGCCTAGAGAGATGAACTGACAAGAATAACTGGTAGAAATGGAGGGTCGAGATGAAAGGCGCGGTGAAAAGCATATAAACCAATGAGGCTGGGGACTATTGACACCAAAGAAAGCTACAGTGGAACTATTGTGAAAAATACAGCAGAATAAGCTACAGAATACAAAATACCAGACAACCAGTCATTTAATGAGCATAAAAGAATCTTTGCTGCCTCAAAAAATTAAGGCATTTATGGGAGGGTAATTTTTATTTAGATAAAAAAGACTACATAAACTACCTCAGGGAAGCTAGGAAACTTGCACAGCAACTTTAGTACACACCATGTACGCTGCGTGATCACCCAGGGCGATGAAAATCCTGAGCGCTAACTGAAGCAACGAAGAAAGAAGAAAGATCGTAAACTCGCTCCTGGTTTTTACCACTCTTATACCTTCGAACGGTACACCCTATACACAAGCTGCAACTTAACACTACATTTGCAAGGTACCGAAAAATACGAAGGTTCGATGGGGTTTGTCACTCGTAATTTGTTTTCACTAAAACACCATACGCACGTCCAATTAAGAAACAAGGAGGACAGTGACCTAGAAACAATCTGAACCTAAACAAAAAGTCATTCGCATGCCAGGAGCAACACACCTGAACTAAAGGGAATAACACATGTAACGGACAAAATGAAAAACACTTTACGCCGTGGGTCGTTCTAACAAACGCTAATTAGTTTTATTTCAGCCTTGACAAGTCGCCAACAGACCTGAAAGAAAGTATGCTTTTGAGGGCCGCCACTTCCCGTAGTACGTAAACAGAAGAGGTCATAACGTCTTAAATGATTAAGCAATTTCAAGATATTTTCAAACGAATCTCTGCCCTGAATCTGTAAACCAGCAAATCCGCCATTTTCTATTTTTCTTCTACTATTTCTTCACGGCCACAGCCCTACGCAGCACCGCTTGTGCGACGTCCAAAGTGAAATATTGGTAGGCCCTCGCATCATGTCAGTACAGAAAACGATAAAAAAAAAACTAATAATCAAGGCTCAACGGGAAGAAAAACGAAGCAGCCTGCTCGCGACAGCTTCCTCCAACGAAAAAAGATAGACGAGGGTATGCGCTTCCGGTACGCGAAGAAAACAAAAACAAAGTCGATAAAAGAGAGGAAGGAAAGAGTGCAAGTCTGCAAACAACACTCGACGCGCAGCAAGCACGTACGCATTGAGACGCGCCTGCAAGAAACTTTCCACGCACGAGTCCCACAGCCGTCTTTCTTATTCCTTTCCGGCGGCTCCAAGTGTTCCGGCTACGTGCGCCCAACTCCTGACGTCTCGGCCCTTCTCTGCACGACCAACGACCGTCCTCGCGCGCGCGCGACGGCGTGCATGCCTGCATGCGCAGCAGTTACGTGTGTTTATGTTAGCGCTGAGGATGCACAGATGAAAGGAAGCGTCTGAGGTTCACTGAAAGAACGAGAGGGGGCAAAAGGAAAGCGCCGGCACCCCGGCAGGACGCATCCTTACGAGTGCTCCGGGCAAATGAAGCGAGAAATTCCTGGGATTCGGGGCCGCGCTCGACCGCCGGATACAAAAGCAGAAAGAAGACATTCGCCGAGAGGGCGCGCGGCTTCCGACGCGGCGCGAGAAGGAAAAGGAGTGACTGAGACGAGGGGCAAGAAGAACAAGAAGGACGTGAAGACCCTTTCTACCCCACCCGGCTCGGGCCGAGCCCTCATTCGCGGCGGGAGGCCACACACACGCATGCACGGCTCGCATTCAGAGCGAAATGAAAGCGGCCGCCAACGTGGCAGCAAGAGATGCGGTGCGGAGCAAACAGGACGCAGAAAAGAACAAAAGAGGCGGCAACACGTAGAAAAGACGGAAAAATCAAACAAAAATAAACGCAGTAGTATAAGCAGAAAAAAAAGAAATGAAAATACTGGCGGCGTAGTCATCAAAACACCGGCGCCAGAAGGCCTGCAGCTCGGAAGGAAAGAGGGCAGAGATACAGGAAGAGAGGGAGTTCCCGTGTGTCTGTTTCTTTTGCAACCGGCTGGAAGGGTTTGAGAATAGAAAAAAAAAACAACTTGCACGTAAAGGGGGCGGGGGCTGAAGGGGGAACATAACGCCAAGGAGGTGGGATAGAAAAAGTGACGCCACACAGCGGCCCGCAGAAAAAGCTCCTGCCGGAAACAAGACAGGTCGCTCCCTTGTCCCGTACATAAGAGAGGGCGCAAACCTCACATATACAGCGAGCCCGCCGCGCGGTTCTGTTTTCCCAGATTCGCTCGCTCGCGAGGCGCCCCGCTGCTCCGCTCAGTTTTCCGCGTGGATGCCCTCTTCTTCGGGAGGAGGTATCGGCCTTGTTAGGCGATTCGGTCTTTTCTCGCGAGGCGCGCCGGCAGCGGCGCCGGGCTTAAATTACGATGTTATTCGCCCGCGTCAGGGGTGCCTGCGCGTGACCCACGAAAGAAACCAGGATGGAGCTGAATGCAGGGGAGAAACTCGAGAGCGCGGTCTTCGCTGCTTCCTGCAAAATGTTGCACCCCCGGCCTTCCGGTATAGCGGGAACGGTTACAAAACGGACTTCGGATTTCGCAGATGTGTAAGCTTTTGCAATGGAGAGCGAAGCACAGAAGAGCACACAGCGCACAGCACAGAACAGCAGAGCACATATTAGCGTACTACTGAATAGTTTAATCACGCCCAGACGAAGAAAAGTTGCCTTGCCGGAACGTTGGCAAGTACCCTGAGGCTTTCCCCTCCCTTGTTCACTTTTTTTTTTCTTTATTGTTTTTCTTTCTACAGAAAGAGGCAGCCGAGGCAAAAGGCTGAAAAGCCTGACGAGACCTTGGCACCCTAACAGTCTGACAGAGAAGACGGGTGAAATAACAGAAGCACAGCACAATTAGTACATACATGTGTAGAAATGTACACACGCAAGAGCTGCCGGAACACAAACTATACAGCGAGAATCAAATGACCAACATAACCACAATTATATATACAAGCAAGATCAATTGCATGCATGCAATAATAAACTGCAGACGTGGGTGGATCGGCGCCCTAATGTCACTCACGAACAAAGCCTTCCGAAGGAAGTTTTAGAGGGAACAAAAATCAACATTGTTGGCAATTAGGTGTTGTTTAATGTTTCTTTTAAATGTAGCATTGCTGACCGAAAGGTCAATGTCCTGTTTGAACCTATTGAGAAGAGAGGGAACTTGGTAAATTAGTGTTTGTTTGCCATAGTTTGTTCGAACTTTAGGAATAAACTTTCTGTGGATTCGAAGGTCGTATCCTACTGAGTTGTTACCAGGAATTTCTACATGTAATTTCTGCTGATGGATATACTGTAACAAACGAAAGTGATAAATCTGATTGGCTTTAAGCATACTGTGCTTCTGGTATAGCGGTGCCGTATGCAGATATTGTGGGTTTCCGTAGTATCCTTCAATTGCTCTTAGTGCCCTTTTTTGTACGACAATGAGCCGGTTTAGGTTTTTATGCGTTGTTGTGCCCCAAATAAGAATGCACTACGTGAGTCGCGAATAAAACAGTGCATAATATAATAGACGCTTGACAGAGACAGGTACTAAACCAGCGATTTTATACAGGCATCCGGCTAGTTTACTTAGATCTTTAACTAGACTGGCAATATGAGTGTTTCAAGAGTTGTATTAAACCAAACACCAAGAAATTTTTGGCAGCCACTTGTTTTAGTTGTGTATTTTCATATCTGACATTTAAAACATACCGTTCAAGAGTATTCATTAGTCGGAATATAATGTAATTTGTTTAAGAAAGATTTAAAGTTAGTTTGTTAATCTGTAGCCAAATATGCAACTTTCTAAGATACAAATTTACCAACAGTTCTAAAGTGCGCAGCGAACGGTCTGTGAAGAATACATTGGCGTCATCTGCATACATTACGAGGTCAGAAGATTCTGGTATCAGAGAGATATCATTAACGTATATAATAAGCAAGAGAGGTCCTAATATCGATCCCTGAGGAACGCCCTGCATGAGAACTAATTTGTCGGAACAGGTACTATTCACCGCGACATGCTGTAATCTATTACTTAATTAACTCATCAGCAGATTACAAGCTATTCCTCTCACACCATAGGCAGATAGCTTTCGCAGAAGGATGCCATGCTGAACGCAGTCAAATGTTTTGCGAAAGTCTAAAAATAGTCCCAATGTGTATCTATGGTGTTCAATATTTTCAATGATTCTGTCTTTGACGGTTAATAATGCTTGTACTGTAGATTTGCCTTTCATGCATCCCTGCTGAGAGAGAGTTATGACATTATACTTTGAAAAAAAAATACTTTTAGCCTACAGTTTATGACAGTTTCAAATACTTTAGATAGTACCGGCAAAACAGAGATTGGGCGGTAATCGGAAATTTCATTTCTATCTCATCCTTTATAAACAGGACGTACACGCGCTATCTTCGGGTGATTTGGGAATACACCACTTTCTGTGATTATCAACAACCATTTGTCTGACCTGTTTATACCATGGACTGAATAGTTTAGTATGATAAAGTAAAGCGCAATACACATCACTACTCCATAGCAAAGAATTGCATAGCAGACTATAGCGCAGTAGTCCGATTAATTATATTGCACTCGGCGAGCAGAGCTTTGGCGACGTATATGCATGCATCGTCATCTAATGCGAAATCTGTTGTACTCCTCAATACAACCTGCAACGCACAATATGTGGTCAGGGCCCGGCGGAAATTAAAAGTTGAGATGAGTTGAAAGTCCTTCATCAAATAAGGAAGGTCGCTCCGTCCCATGTCCATGGGACGGGGTAACAAGGAATAGGCACAGTACTCAATGTATGCACGGTCGTCAGTCCCCTAACATTGCTCTGATCAGGCCACTAAGGGAGCCATATTTTGCAAACACCATTTCGACATTAGAGCCAGTCGCTAGAAGGGAGCGGTAGTTCAAACAGTAGGGTGCGGTATCAGACCATCCGGTGGCGTAACATCTATTTGCTAACCATTACCGTGAGGCCTCCTGAAATGTCCAGGTATATTTGCTAGGATGCATCGCAGCACACCACAATAGGCCCACCGAGGACGCGTTGCACGCAACTATCGATAGAAACCGTCCCTGGCACCACTCTGGCCCCCACATTGATGATCCATGTGTCGCTCAGCACGCACCTGTTGCTTAACATCCAGAGGTACTGTTGCTATGGGCCTGAGCTCACCGCTTGGTTCCTCATACAATAGTGAGGTTGACCGAACGCAGCGTTACGATGAAATATTTAAAGTAACAAGGTACAGCAGAGTGCAAAAAAAAAGCAGACAGCGTGGGTTTCTACCCGGTCTCTTTTAAGCTCAAGTACGCAGAGAAAGAACAGAAAATAAAAAAACGCACTAATATTGATACAGCGCGCTAAAGCATACCTGCCGAAAGCGCGCAGCTCCCTGTTGCTTCATAGGACGAAAAAGCTAAACTCTCAGGGCTCCTATCGCTAATGCAACGTAAGATCCCGACGGACAGAGCCTTGCCTCATATTCGGGAGTGCCGAGGCTGCTCACCTGGGTTTTTTAACACACCCTCTCTACAACCCTCCGGGCAAAGAAGGAGCGCGACCGCGCACGCAGAGATCGCTACCTTTAAGAAAATAATGGCAATAAAAACCAAGGCCAACGGCAAACGGAGGAAACCAATTTCGCGTCG
This sequence comes from Amblyomma mixtum, assembly GCF_055824585.1. NCBI lineage: Eukaryota > Metazoa > Arthropoda > Arachnida > Ixodida > Ixodidae > Amblyomma > Amblyomma mixtum. The sequence goes on from NC_143013.1 coordinate 300,398,200, forward strand.
GCTCGCAAAATCAAATTAGCGCGAGCGAAAATTTCGCTCTCACAGTTCTGAGCTGACTTTTTTTTCTCTCTTTGTTTACTTCCCAGCTCGACTTCAGTCCGCCCTTCTTTCTACTCGGCGTTTCGGAGTGGGAAAACGCGCTGACAACAAAGGCCAGCAGGAGAGGGCGCTTGCTGAGGGGGAGAAGGCCTAAACGAAGCGCCAGAGTGCGACGGGAACAAATTGGCGACGAGACGCACGCACCACCGCCAACGAATTGATGCCACAGCGCCAGTCTGGGACGAACGGCGATAGTTTTTTTTTTTTTTAGGCCAATTACCGGTTCTCGTCGATAGCATTAAGAGGCTCTCTGGGGCGCAACGACTGTCACACTCTTCCCTGCATGCGGATGTGCCACTCGCGCGCTGCCACATGCTCCAGTCGGGCCGCTCTCTGGAGAATAAGAGCCCATGATTTTAATCCCTGCGTGAGCAAAATACTGTACGGTAAAGCATGGTATCTTATGCAGTGGTATGGTCTGATCTGGTATGAATGCTGCCGTATGGTACGGTACGGTACGGTACGGTAAGTTACGGTATGGTATGGTATGGTATGGTATGGTATGGTATGGTATGGTATGGTATGGTATGGTATGGTATGGTATGGTATGGTATGGTATGGTATGGTATGGTATGGTATGGTATGGTATGGTATGGTATGGTATGGTATGGTTTATGTTTATAGTGGTTTAACGTTCAAAAGCGACTAAGGCTATGAGGGATGCTGTAGTGAAGAGCTTTGGAAATTTCAACCACCTGGGTTTCTTTAACGTGCACTGACACTGCACAGTACACGGGCCTCTTGAATTTCGCCTCCGCCGGAATTCGACCGCCGCGGCCGGGATCGAATCAACGCCTTTTGGGTAGCAGCCGAGTGTCATAACCACTGAGCCATCATGGCGGGTGGTATGGTATGGTATGGTGTGACATGGTATTGTATGGTGTGGCATGGTATGGTATGGTGTGGTATGGTATGGTATGGTATGGTATGGTATGGTATGGTATGGTATGGTATGGTATGGTATTGTATGGTATGGTATGGTATGGTATGGTATGGTATGGTATGGTATGGTATGGTATGGTATGGTATGGTATGGTATGGTATGGTATGGTATGGTATGGTATGGTATGGTATGGTATGGTATGGTATGTGGGGTTTAACGTTCCGAAGCTGCACATGGGGCATGAGATGCAGTACAGTGAAATGTTTACAGAGAATGTTTACTACGTTCGAATCAGTGCAAATTAAAGCGCGGATTTTTGCTACGTAGAAGACGACTATGAGTGGGCAACGCAGCTGGACGAAGCACTCGCGCTAGGCGGCAAGCTGCGAACAGACAAGAGAAAAACAACAGACAATTCTGCTCGGGGTTGCTACCCATCGGATTAGTGCTTACGCACTAAAAGGCTTACGTGTAAGAGGCCCCCTCCGAACCAGTCTCTAAGAACGACCATTTTGCTGTGACTTTTTGTTGTCCATTAAAGTCCGTATAGGAGCATGCAAAAGCATGGCAGCCGACGTAAAGCCATCCCCAGCAAAATTTATTCTGCGAGAGCATAAAGCAGAAAAAACAACTCTGATTTTAATGAGACAACCGAACACATTAAATATAGTTTGCAGAGAAAGCAAACGCTGAAGCCCCTCTAGTTACAAAGCAAAACAAAGTCATTGCAATTCTCAAATTTAGCAATTCTGAGCCCCTCGCCCCTTGTTCTTTTTGAAATGTGTGCCGTGGTCCGAAAACGCTTTCCATTTCTCGACGTCATCTAGTTTTTGCAGCAGCCATTCCCACCTGTAAAGCGTGCTTTGCCTGCGTAACTTGCAAGCCTTGCGGATAAGTATAGACGACATGTTTTGTGAAGTGTGAAAAGAATTGAACGTCAAAAAAATGTATATACTCCCGAGGCAAAATACAAGAAAAGGAAACGCAAACAGAACTTCGTCGCAATAATTTTAACATGCTAAGACAGTAGCGCATCGCTTAACTACCGCACCACTGCGCCAGGAGTAGTATGAGCACTCCCAGCCAGCTAAGTATGTAAAGTGGTGAATTACTGATGCCGCAGCGTTAATATGTGACGAAAACAAAGACGACAAGAACGAAAAATAAAGGAAATTGAAATCGGTGCTTGGTCGCAGTTCGTAACGGCAACAATAACGACAACCGTTCAAGCAATTCCGTCGTGTCACCCAAGCGAGCTCCATTCAGTTTTTTGTTTGTTTGCTTGCTTCCGTAACCCAGGCAGCAAGTTCGCGCAGTATCAAAATGTACAGTACACAACAACAGTAAATCACAATGACGGAAATAGTAAGACTGCTGTGGCGATGCTAAAAGCGCATTCAAATTTGCGAGTCTCCTCGTCTTGCTGTTTAAACTGCTTACCGAATTCGAGAAATACGAAAAGGAAGTTGCTAAACCTCAGTGTTGAACATACTGCGTCATATTCAGCACATTAACCTAATGGAACGCCGTATAAGGTGATAACCTGAAGCAAAAAGACTAAGGACGACAGCCCCTCCCTTTGCTAGAGCTATTGCAATGACATCAGGCGTGGATGCCGGCATAGACGACAGACAGGTAACCATGCGTAGAAGTGGAACAAATCCTCCATTCGGAAACAAACCTGTGCCCGCAAAGAACAGTAAAGAGCTCGGAGGCGGCGAACGAAACACGTGAACTAAGTCATCGCCGTGTGCACTCTGCTCTAAAAGTGCCGATGCTGTTAGAATATGAATGCACCAAAAACAATAGTCGGTGCAAACAAACCGCATAATATAGCCATTGCCAAATGTGAATTACAAATAACACTAAGCGGCTGGAGGAACAAGAATTCCTCTGTGGAAGTCGGTAACGTTGCCAGAAACTACCCAGTGGCTTTAAAGATTTGTTATGTAATAAGAAGAAAAAGAAAAGCCGCCGAAGTTGTGACGAAACCTGCGCCAACCGCTGGGTGGTGCATTTAGGCGCTGCAAGATCCGCGAATCTATTCAAATTAGGCTGACACATACACATTTCGCACACACGAAGTGCTCTCACTGCTTTTTTATGTTCCTACCAGCAAATCCTTCAGATGTTCACCGCTCGAAGAACGTAGAAGAAGAAAAAATCACCAGGTTAGGACTAATGCAAACGCGAGTACACGATCACAAAGAAAACACCTAGTTTAGCCATACAAGAAAAGGGCGGCATCGAGACATTCCATTACCGTTCTTTATCAGGCTGGAGCATGTCTTTCGTTCAGGATAGTAAAGCGATAAATAACGAGCCATAAGGAACAGCTAGGAGCAGGTGGGACCGCTCAATTCCGGACATCCTTTTCTCGAGTCGTGCTTCGGCAAAGCTCCTCCATTGTACTTCTTTCTCATTTGTATTCCTTCGAAGCAGGGCCCGCCTCCAGACGCGCAGGAAATAGTTAGGCGCTCTCTGGTAGCAGCGATGCATCACAGGCGTATCTTTGCGACAAGGAGGAAACTGGAGGCAGCAAAAAAAAAAGAAAGAAACCGAACTCGGGAATTCCTTGGGCACCAATCAGGAGCACTGAATTCGGCTCTCACCAGGAAACAAGAAGCATGCTCAGTATGAAGACCGTTTTCTTTGTTGCCAGTTGGTTTCATTTTTTTTTTCTCTATTCCAGACATGTCGTGCCACTTAGCAAAAAAGAAAATGCAAAGAAACATGATCAAGAAAGCGGCAGTCTCTGGCCCGGCGGTCTTTCTGCGCTCGCTCTAGGGCGACAATAATTAAGCTACGTTCAATGAACTTTTTATTTCGTCCAAAGCGTCGGAATTCTGTTCGATTCATCCGTGCTTCCTCTGCTCAGAAACGACTCGCTTCGTTTCGAGAGGATCGGATGCAAGTCCGCCTTTCTTAATCTTCCGAAACAACTTCCGGGAAAATTGCCTCGTTTTTCTCTTTCATTCCACCGACGAGCGCAAAATACAGATGTCCTGTTTTGGTTTCTACGTCAATCCTAACTTTGCTGGTGGAAACAATGTTGAACAAGCTCTGCGCTTGAACAGTTGTGCTTAAAATACTGTGTAATGGCTGTGTAAGGCAGCCAATGTACAGGACTCGGTGAAATTTACAGAAAGTTCGAAAGTACGAGTTAATATCCCGGTTACTGCGAGTGTGCTTCAAGGAAAGGGACTCGAGATAATAATATAAAGACCTTCCAATTGCGAATACAAGGGGTTGTTACAGGTGACTTCGGTTATTCTGCCACTTTAAACTGCTACGTCCTTTTCAACACTGCTGATACTCACAAACATCATATATAACAATACTTTCAAGAGGAAGAATATTACACAAACCGCCACTGAACGCATCCCCCCCCCCCCCCCCCCCAAACTCTTTTCCCGATTTTGCAAAAGAAAAAATATGAAGCACTGAACCAAAACATATTGAAGTTATATGTATCCTGCCCTACCTCGACGTTCACCCGTTGGAGAAAACAGTGACACGGTATTGTGCCGCTCTGAATACCGACCACGCAGGAGGAATGCTCTCAGCGTTAGACACGGTTCTAATCTAGATGCGGTTTCCTCACACACCACCAAACGCTAAAACACCTAACCTATTCGTCGCGCAATGCCAATTAGCGCCGCGGTGGAGAAATGGCCGACGTGCCCTGTTACTAACCGCAGCATGGCCGTTAGCAACAATGGATGGCGACCGCACGCCGGCAACGCCGGCTGCGGTCGTTGGTAGCACTTGTTTGTAAGCAGCGCGCTCCCTGGCGGCAGAAGCCCTCAGCTGTGCTACGGCGATGCACTAAGAGGGCTCGTCTTTGGTTTCTAAGCACGGATATACGCAAGCGAAGATGCAGCTAAACATTAGACTTAATGACTATGACAGGCGCCCTAATGGCTTTGACAGGCCCTCTCACAGGCGTCCTATGCATGATGCAGTCCTAGACATTAGTTTTGATGACTGAAACTGTTTCTTTTTTTTTTTTTGGCGTGGATAAAAATAAGAGCACACGAGCAGGCATTTCTTTTTCTTTCTGCATTTCGCCTTCGAGGAAAACGCGGATGCGGGAACCAGAAGTCGAACCTGCCTGCTCCTGTCCGCGGCCTATAGCACTGCGAGTGCGTGCCTGGCGTCCGCGGTACACCGGTATACGTCTACGCTAGTACGCCAGCAAGTCCGAACTTCGACATTTCTCGTTGAGTCACTGTCAAAGCAACGAAACGCTCTCCTCCAGAAAATTAAGAGCTCGGGAAGAGGGCGCGGGGAAAGAGACAGCGCTGGGTCGAAATCCACTCCAGAACCACAGCAGTCCCTACCCACAAATCTAACCTCAGCATACACGTCTATCGTACTAGACGTCGACTGCTTGCTCTTAGATCAGGCGTTTTAAGAGCTAACCTCCGCTTTACCTCAGGCTACGCAACTTACAGAGAAGGCGCAAACATTTCACACGATTCCAATTTATTTTCAATACGAGCAATGCACAAAGATCTTGACATGAAGATTCCTTCTTGCATTGTTTTTTCCTATTCCCTGCTGACTAACAGACGAAGTGGCTGTCCGACGGAGCGACACCACAGGTCCGAGCGGAGATAGCTCCATCGACCCGAGTTGCGTCCGCGGAGGCAACAAGGGCTCAATCGATTAGGAATGTCGACGTACAAATAAGGGGGACGGGCACCGCCGTTATCAAAGCCCTCTCCCTTTCCCCTCCCTCCACGACTCTGCCACCTTGCTCGCCTTCCTCCGCTCGGCGGACACACGCTAGTATCGAGCGGGGTACAACGGGGTTTACTTGGCGTCCAAGAAACGAGGCAAGTCGCGAATGGGGACAGGTCACGAACGAAGCGCGTTATGCGCCGCACTCAAACAAGCAGCAGAGGTGCAGGGAACAGATGAGTCCAGCAAAAGTTGGGTACGAGTTCGCTTGGCGTCACATTTAGGAGTTGACCTCGGGGACCATTTGGAAGTTCACAGTTTGACGACAAATGCGCAGGCGGAAGGACGGCACAAGAAAGTTCGCCTTTTTCGTCCACGAGGGCGAGTTTACAGTGCTCTCTCGTTCGCGCCAATCGAGTGGCGCCGCCACAGTAGTTCGGTTTATCTGAGACGCACTGCCATAGGCTTAATTTATGCTCTGACGGTAGCATCGCCTTCGTTCATTAAGCGTTCGTTATAACTGTGGCCGTTACAAGTGGACCCGACAAGTACATGTGTGTGCGTGTTCATGTGCGTATATATATATATATATATATAGGTTGCGACAGCATGAAGCCCTTGGCTGCTTAAAAATTACAGCGAAGTATATGCCTCGTTAAAGGAAACAATTATTTGACTCGACGTTTCGATCGGAGGATCGGTCCTCCGATCAACGTTGCCTCCTCGTTGCGCAGGGGCCAAGCGCTTTCACGCTTCTTACCAAAATGCGTAATGAGCGACACGTCGAGTGCCGTTCACCACTCCCCTGCCTTTCGAAGAAAGCCCTGAAGTGGTGCGGGGAATGGAATTTTCCGACACCATGGCCGCGGAACGACGCCGAACAGAAAGATTGCCACAGAAGGAACCACTCTGATTTCTCACGCAAGACACCGCCACACTCCGAGCCAACGTTTTTAAATATACTTGCATAGTATATATAAAAACCTTGCTCCGAACAAAGCGCTCCTTAAAGATCTCTGACAACAATTACTCTGCAAGGGGCTCTCCGGTTCCCGCAGCAATGTTTGCCTAAACGTTATCACACCGCAATGAAACGAGCCTTCACAGCTCCGACAACGTCTACAAGAAAAAGAACACTGTTCTTATAGTTGCGGTTAAGCTGGAGGCGCATCCATGAGCAGCGCATGCCAAAGTGCATGCGTAAGGGTTATTCGTCCTATGGCAAATCCCGCGCGGGGCAGAAAAAGAACAAGAAAACGCAAGAAACGTAAAAATAAAAAAACAATGCAAATAACTGCGACAAGTCAGTCAAAGCGACACCCTCGGAAAGGAAAAAAAAACAACTCTCGCCAGGGATCACAGGAACTTTCTCGCGTAAAAAAAACGCATATGACGAAGAAATCCGAACCCGGAAGCCCAAAGCGCGTCAGAGCGATGTGACAGCATCATCGCGTTTGTCACCCCGAAAACACCATTTCGGAAACGAAGCCACTTGCTATGACGAGACGGAAGGTTCTCGCTTCAGTCTGCAACGGCAAAAGTATATTCGAATAAAGCGAAGTAAAAAAAAAACACTCAAAACAAAGGACCAGCTACGACAACTGCGTCTAGAAGAGGGCCATCGGCTCCTCTGGGGACACAATACAGGCAAACGCGCATGCATTACAAAATTTTTCAGGAGATTGCGAAGGGCTGCAAAAGGAGGAAAAAAAAAAAAAAGAAACACCGACGCCAGTATCGAAAGCGCAGAAATGAATTGGATTCACGCGGCGGGCCCAAAGTGCGTATCTAGCGTCGTTCGATTTCTGTCCCTGTCGTCGGCGCGTCATGAACGTCATTAATAATTTATCGCGAGAGGCAGCAGAAACTTGCCCCGATAACAGCGCCCTCAACGAAAACGGCGATGTCCGCTGCATCAAAAATTAAAAAAAAAAGTCTAGAGATGTAAGTATGCAAAGAAAAGCAACACTGGACGAAAAGCCATTTCTAGAATTTCTGAAGCTAATAAAGTCTGACGTGCTAGCTGACATCTCACGGAAGTTGAACCACGAAGTTGACGGCGACTTTGTGTGTACATAATAAGAGACGACGCAACCAAGGGCGAAGAAAAGGCCACATAAAGCTTTTCCTCATGATTCTGCAGACGACAATTTATCGTACCTACATCCGACGAGTTTTGTAAAAAAAAAAAAAAAATTACGCCGCCTGCCTGAGTAAAATTTTTCAATCGAGAAATGTGGGAGAACGTGCCAGTTGAGAAGTTTTAGCGCTCTTAATGACTAAGCGAGAAAACCTGTGTTCACTGGCGGACTTTTTCGGATTGTATCAAAATTTGAAGAGCAGGACATAAGCACTCTGACTCATAAAAGCGGGCCAACAACAAACACTCTCCGTAACAAACGTAAAAGAGCGGCTAGACCGCGAATTGGAGCACTGCATTTGTTGTGCGAACCCGCGAAGAGTAGAAATGGAGAGCTAGAACCCTGTTTTGGAAGATTTAAGTTTGCACGTGCCAGCGGTAGCTGATACGAGTTTCGGGAGTGTCGTATAGGTTCTGGCGCATGCGACTGTTTGTCCTCGAGCAATTTTTGTCAGCGAATGAAGCCAGTGGCAATTCCAGCGCACTCAGTCTACTCGGAAGTGGCGACAACCGCTGCGCCATCTGTCGGTAACCCGCGCAATCGCTTCGCGGGTGAATTTCTATCCGAGAGTGCATCAGATAATGCGAGAAGGCACCACTTGACCGTAACCAAAAGACAGAGACATTTAATTTATTCGCTCGTATTTTTGTACAAAGAAAACTGAAGAAATTGGAGAGAAAGGATCTCTCAGCCTTTTATCCCTTTAATTTAGTTCTGAACTCTATATATATAGTGTCTATGAATTGCTCACAAAGATGGAGTCCTTCAGCGGTCATAGCCTCGTCTCGAACGGCGCACGACTGAACAAGAGACACGCAGAAGAAACCAAAACCAACCGCACAATTCACACAAAAAATACCGCCAAAAATAAAAAGGCGCGGCAAAGTAAAAGGGAGGTTAGCTTCGAGCAAAAAACGCAAAATAAAAAAATGAAAAGACGCGACCAACTGACAACGCAAAAAATTAAGTGGTAAAGGCGCTGGCAGCCCCCTGAACAGCGCAGAAAAAAAAAAGGAAATAGTAAACATCATCATATGTTAAAGGAAAAAATGAAGCAGAGATGAAGAGCAGACTGCGGGCTTCGAGAAAAGCAGTGAATATTCCGCAAGACTGCACATACAACATAGGAACGAAACAGGAAAAAGTGCATGCATCCAAAAAAGTACAAATGAAGAAAAATATATGGAGCAGCATGCAGATCTCAGGACGAGGTAAAGACGACGCACAAGTTCGAGAAAAGAGAGTAAGAGGCTGAAAGAGGGGAGGGGAGATGAGAGGGAGGGGTGAGGCGAAGGTCTAGGCAAGAAGGCTCTCGCTGCAGAGCTCCTTGCACGCGCCGAAGAGCACGGCGGGTGGGAAAATCGCGCGAAGGACGGGAGGGCGCGAAGGACTTGCTCGCGCGACCGGAACTCTTTAAGAAAGAAAGAGCGACAGGAAAGCAAAAGAAAAGAAAAAGAACGATACTGGGAGGACGATGATGACGAGACGAAGCTCCAGCCAAGCGTCTGTTAAAACAAACAACGCTACACGCGCTCGCACCCCTCCCCCCTCTCCCCTCCTCTTTTTTCCACCCTTCTAGGGCTGCTCGTCGAGGGCGCCAGCGCAAGGAACCGAACAGGGCACGCGCACGCGTTGAAGTCAGGTTTTTGAAACTTTCGTCACGGACGGAAAGGAGCAGTAGGAGATTGGAACGAGCGACAGAGAAATGAAGGAAGAAAAGCTGAGGCAAATTTGAAGCAAGCGTAAAAAATGAAACCAGCAAAGAAGGTTCGAAACCCGCGGTTGCAGCGCCTCTGTGATGGCGGTAGACACGAGCGAGGAAAGCGCTACGAAAACAAAACTAGAAGCCCGCGCCGTAAGTGTACAAGCCGAGAGTGACTGACTACTGCTGCCACGACGTAGAGTAGCATGCAGAGGTTGGCCTTTTAGGAGGTAGAGAAAACGAGACATATAGACAGAAACAAAAGATAAGATACAGTGAATATATTCGAAATAATTCTGAAAAACGTGGGATCAAGCACCAAGACACCTTCAGCCACAAACAAGACGCCTTCGCAAGTGGAATAAAAGCGCACCACACCGCCAAAGCACTGCTTTGAACGATGAGAACTGAAGTGGGTCTGTCGGAAAGTTTACGGCGGGTGGATGGGAAGAGGAGGCTACGAAGTTCGCTAACATTAATATATACTCCGAGGGGCATGTTTAGATAGGTGCGCACGAAATCCGCGAGCGTGTCTTCTCGCAAAGACGGGACGCTATATTGAAAACAAAATACGACAGAACTAACCCGGCAGCAAGCGAAACATTTGATAGAACGAATATAAACACAGGCGGAGATGAGCACATATTTCGTTCACAGAAAGGCGCGCGTATCCCTTCGCTGCCGTCCAACTACTTCTCGTCTACCAGCACCAGCTTCGCAAAGAGCTCGTTTCATTTCTAGGCTGAGATGAGGTGCATCGTTTCCTGTGCTTTTCTTTTAATTTATTTCATGATTCGAGGCGGACCGATATAGGGGAGAACTCTGCGAAAGTTTTGCTCAACCCGGGTTGTTTGATGGTGCTTATTATGCGGCGGGCTTGATTCAACACGGTTCACGAATAGTGAAGTCTGCAGTTCACCTCGTAGATATCAGTATCCGCACAGCTGGAGCAACAGATATACACAGATTAGCATCCGTGCAACTAAAGAAGATAACGAAGTCAGAAGCCGTACAAGTGGCTATATAGCTGCGCGCCTTGCTCAGACCCTCTCGCTGAACCAGTACAGCCTAAATTCTGTTGGCTCTGCAAAACTGTCATGGCATGCTTAGTTTTCACGGAACCGCTCTGCACGAAAACCTGTCTCAGCCTTTACAAAAGAATTTCAGGTCGAAACCAGAGCCCCAAAGGACACTCAGCTGGAATGCGATAAATTCGCCCTTGGGAAACATCAACGCTCACCACGTTTCAATCATCGTACCGCGAAGAATAATAGCACTGAAAACCGCAGCACGACAAAGAAACACACACTTAAAAGACATAGCACACCGCGACCTGATACAATGCACGCTGTGGTCGCACAACACGTAAAACTGCTATACCTCTGCGGACACCAATGCAGCACCCGGACAAGGCACTTACACACACGACGAAACAGTCGAACAGAAACAGGCGCAAAGTCGGAGCGACCCAGCCAGCATGATCACGCGGTCAGTCCTCCCTAAAACAGAGGACCGTTGAACATGCCGCTCAGCCAGGGACCGGATCGACAAGGCCTTTGGTTGAGAAAATCGACATCGCACCCTGACCACCATCGTGATAATCCTCATCACCGTCAAAAACAATCAGCAGAAACGCTTCTCCAAATGATCTTCAAGTGGTTTTCTTTCGGCCAGCCGCGGCCACCTTACCCTCGCAACTTTCCTAATCTCGTCTCCCCAAGTAACTCCCAGCCGCCCTCTGCGACGCTTGCTGCCCTTGGATATTCCCTATACGGAATCGAATCATGCACCGCTCAAGCCCGTTCCATCGATGCCTTTGACTTCCGTTACAGATACATCGTAAACTCATAAGTTGTTGTCTAATCCACGGAGCTGTACCCTAATTGTAATTGACTCCAGTTCTAATTGCAGCAACACGGGACGGCACGGATGAAAGAGACGGAATACCGACTAAAACTGAAAAAGCGCGCACCCTGCTTCCAAACTAGTGCACCGAAAAAAGAGGCATTCACCGCCCTAAGAACAGCTATTCGACAAGGAGAACACATCTTTGAGCGCAGGAAAAAGAAAAGAAAAAGAAAGAAAGGAAAACCGGCAGGCGCTAAAAATAACATTCGGACCAAAGTTGAAAAATGAAAAAAAAAAGAATAAAGAGGAAGGAAAGAAGAAAGCACACGTGTGAGCGAGGAGAGAAAGAAAAAAGGCGAAGACAGCGAGGAACGGAGCGAAGCAGACTCAATACTGAAGGAATGACGAATTTTTCGAAAGAGCGAGCTCGGGTGGGAGGGGGGGGGGGGGGTCTTCACAGTCGCGTTGCCTCGCGTGCGTAGCCGAGCGAACGAACGAATTTCCCCGAAGAGTCGAACAGTGTAGAAAGAGCCGAGCGGCGCAGCCGCCAAGCACCCAGCGAGCAGCAGCACCGCCACCACCAGCAAATGCGTGCACCCAGCTCCAAGGAGCTCCACACTAAAAAATGCAAGGAAAAAACGAGAGGCCAGAGTTCAAGGCTGTAAACGCCAAGGAAACAAGCCGAAGTATTTTAAACCATACACACAGAAAGATCCCGAAGAAAAAAAAAGCATCGAAGTGCGCGAGGAGTCGACGACGAAGACGAACGAAGCTCGGAGAGAGGGTAGAGTACGGTACATTCCCTCTTTATACACGGAGAAAGGCCATAAGATGACAAAGAGTAAGATGCAGATTTCTAAAGGATGGCAAGTTTAACGAACCGTGTCGCAACTACAAAATCGGCCGATGGAGGAAAGAGCGTTGAGCGCCAATAAGAAAAAGTAAACGAAATATACACACCGGGAAATTCAGAAAGAAACCGGCAGAGCCAGGAGCGGCAGCGAAGAAGTTTCCCGTAGAGAACAGGCCCCAGAAGTCATCACTTATCGAGAATAACAAATGGGCACTTGGAAACGTCGGGGCTCCCAAACGGCCCAGCTTAGCCATAGACGGTGGAGGGCGGAAAAGAATAAGTGGCAAAGAAACAAAGGCGACGAGTTCAGAAAAGAAAAAAAAAACAAGGCAGGAAAAAGAGAGAGAGGAGGAGGAAGACTCACATACCTCTACAGTATAGGGATGCGGATAAGTCCCTTCGATACGCTCGCACCAAACAAAATCCCACTGCAATGATCGACTCCCGAGAAACAAAGCGATATATCGAGTGCCAAATGCGCTGCACGGGCAGGGAACGCCTGAAGCGACTCCGCGCGCGCGCACCACTCCTTTGCGCTTTCGCGTGGCGGGCTGCCTTTCGCTTCCGGTTCGAAGAAGACGCCTCTCTCAACACGGCGCGGGAAAGAAAAGAAAAGGCTTAGAAAATGCCGGCAATTGCGCAGAAAGTATTCCCGTCCTCGGAGTGAGAGACAGATAGTAAGGGACGGAGGGCATTTGAATATATCCCGTCAGCGCACGAATTTAGGTCGTCTCGTCGACTTTTCATCTGGCTTCCAACCCTCCGTCGCTGTATGCACGGGCGACTCTTCACAAGTTTTTTTTTTGTTCTTCCGCACTCTATTTCCATCGGGGAATAGGGGGGGATCAGGGTTGGCCGACGACTGATGCGATGTACTGGGCGCGCCAGCTGCGGAGTCGATTTGAAGTCGCATCAAAAAGAAAAAAATAATAAAGGAGAAAGAGAACTTCAAATTCGATGAAGCTCGCAGGAGCTGGAAAAAAAAAGCAAGCTGAGGAGAAGACTCGATGAGAGGCGACACGGCGGGTTCCAAGGCACGCGCGCGCGCACACTGGGGCATTTTGTGTGTGACTTGGCACGTGGGAGGGAATCAGCATCTCAGGACAGGGGGGGGGGGGGGCTCCCGTGTACTCGTCCGAACAGGGGAGACGGATGAAGATCGAAGATGCCGCCGTCTCTCGAAGCAAGTCGCGCGTGTTTCGAAACAGGCCGGAAGTCTTGAGCCTCCTCAAACGTCAAACTTTCGCGACGCGCCATGTGCCTCGGTTCGCAAAAAAAAAAATAAAGGAGTATACATGTCTTCCAAAACTGCAGCCCATCTAACACGAAGTACTTGTTTCGGCATACACATGGTGTCACGCGGAGTCCTTGAACGCTTCCCAAACCCGTCAAAACGGAGACCCTGTCGTATTCGATGCGCGGATGACGTCTGATCGAGAGAAGGGCATATCCTCGTATATCACCGTATAGTATACGACGGCATTCACAAAGTTCACTCATTTGTTCGAGTGCATGCAGTGCAACGATCAGGCGTACGAAGCATTTATTTTCATTGCATGGGGTATATCCAAATGCATCAGCGATGAGTAAGGCAAGCTAAAGCGTTAAATGAACGCCGCGGCAAAAAAAAATAAATAAATAAAAACGGCTTGTTTAGTCTAACATTCACCTCGTCTTTTATGTACACCGTGTAGTAAACAGGGTTTTCAAAGACGCACTATAGACGTCTTCGAACGTAGGTTGTGCGGTCAGATGAACACGATATCACTGTCAATCACCTGATTACCTTAAATCAATTAGTAACCTTTTTAGTCACTGGAGTTATCCAGCGTGATTATACCGAAAACTTTTAGGCGGCCCCACTCTCAAACTACGCAGTTTGGTATAATTCTACCATGCGCGTGTTCCGAGATATAGCCTCCAAATGTTCGAGTTCATCTGCACAATTGATCATGCAACGCGGTGACGGTCGGCGCTAGACTTTTCCCGGCGTGAAATAGCTTGCGTTTGGCTTTTCGTCTACCAGTGGCTCACAGCATGGCGAAGCCGATGACTGCTCTCCGCTGCAATGGGCTAGAGAAACCAAAGAAACGTTATGCGCAAGAGGTGCGTCGCACTATGAAGGAGTTTCACGTCGATCGTCACCACCTTGCACGCATAAATGTGATTACTGAGCTAAAAACTAGGAGCTCAATATCTCTGAACACGTGGTTGCTAGGGGAATCCTGCCAATGGAACAGTCTAGAGATACCATTTAGTCCATGTTTCCTATATAAGCGCAAACACAAACTGCAGTGACTAAAAGTTAATGAATTCATTTTAGTCAATTAGGAAAAATACGGCAATTATCCTATAGGACACTGACGACATTTATCCTCACGTTTCGTTGCCGCCTGGTCGCATGACCTACGCGCGAAAATGACTTTCGCCTGCTGCTCACTGTGTGTTTTGAAAAAGAAGAAAATCCAGGGTCGAGTTACGAACGTCCTGTGTATTGAGCGTCATGCACACATGAAGATATAGGTTTAAAAAATCAGCCGTACGCGTCGCAACGTAGGACGAAACAACTATTTCGTAGCCCCGATACTTCAGCACGAAATTGCGCACTTTAAGTGACAGGTGAGGGTATTCTGACGAAACACTCGCACTTTATATTCAATCCATCGGGCGCCACGACTACCCAAAGCGATGGTTCTATATTTAGATCTAAACGACTGGAGCCGCGCAGCAGGCAACGCTTCGGGCTCGTGACTGCGAAAAATTAAAAAATCAGCGAAAAGCAGTAATGCGAGCCCTCACCGCAGCTATCGTGAGAGACGAATGCAACTCAAGCGAGATCGACTACACTGCGGGCACGTTCACCGACAATATATATATATATATATATATATATATATATATATATATATATATATATATATATATATATATATATATATATATATATATATATATATATATATATATATATATATGGTATAATTCTACCATGCGCGTGTTCCGAGATACGTCCCGCCTTGGCGATAACGGGCTTGTCTTAAACAGCTCTAAATGTTGTGGCTGACTCGTAACTCACGTTACAACGGTCCAAAACACCTGCACCGCTGGGGAGCGGTCCGTTCTGTGATGTTATACACTGTACACATGCATGCGTGCGCTTGTTTCTTTCTTCTTTTTGTGTTTCTTTTTTGTTTTATTTGTGGTTTTGCTTTGTACTTTCCTTGTTAGAATATTGTTTGTGTTAATTCTGCTGGGTTCACCACCCACACCGAAGGGAGCTTCTCTCGAAACATTCCTTCTGAGAAGCAACTAGTTCCCTCCCTATCTATTTCTATAGCTTTGTTACCCAAGCCTCCGCCGTTGCCTTCCTATATTTATTTTTATTTTTTAATGTTACTTTTGCTTCCTTTATTTTTATATTTTTGTGCATATATGTTTTTCCCCTTCCCTGTCCTTCGCAACCGTCACCCTCTTCCCCCTAAATGGACTGGAGCACTTGCGTCTTATACTGACTTTGCGTCCCTTTCCACTAACGGGAGAGAGAGTGGTTTCACCTCACCCTTTGCGCACGCTGCGTAGAAAATGAGAAATTGTGTTCATTCTTGTGTATACCCTGAGGAAGGACGGTCCTCCGTCCGAAACTGTCGGTATTAAATTAAGATAATTGCAAGGTTGTGACCCCTTCTTCTACAACTCTTCCTGGGCCATTGAACGACAAGACCTCCTGCAACTATATATATATATATATATATATATATATATATATATATATATATATATATATATATATACACACACACACCGGGTGTCCCAGCTAAATGTAACCAAACTTTTAAAAAAGGCGAAGTGTCCTAGTCCAGTGAAACCAACTCAGGGTTGTTAATAGCCGCGTGGCCTAGTTTTGAGTATTTTTTCGCTGTTCAAAGTTAATCAATTAGTTAAGCTTAATTAGCTAACTTTTTAATTATTAACTTCAGGAAGAAAGTGTCAACGCAAAAGTTTTAGATCAGCTCGAAAAATCGCTAGTAGTGCTGTTTCCGTCAAGTTACGATTTAAGTAGCTTCATTTATTGGCCTTAAAAGAAAGTTGTCACGTGACCAGCTGCTCGCTCACTTCTCTGCCCCAATGTGCACCCAAAGTCTCATCGAGGAGATGACTTCAGAAAAAAATGAATTTTATTCTTTAAGGCGTGTCTTGGGACGTTGAAGTGGCACAGTTGTCATGTGGAAGCTTTTTCTTATTGTGTGAGTTATGATTAAAGGCCGGTAAAGAAACTACTTTACGTAAATATTACTTTGCTGTAAATGTCTCAGTAAGCTGTTTCTCAAAGCGATCTACAACTTTTCCATTGACACTTTGTTCCTCAAGTCAATAATTAAAAAGTTAGTTAATTAAGCTTAACTAATTAGTCAACCTTGAAGAACGAAAAAAATACTGCAGACTAGGTCACGCGACTCTAAACAACCCTCATTTGGTTCCAGACGGCTAGGACACCCAGTATTTTTTAAAAGCTTGGTTACATTTAGCTGGAACACCTGGTATATATATATATATATATATATATATATATATATATATATATATATAGCAAACAAGGGAAGGGGATGAGGGGCTCGTTATAAATATGACAGAAGCCAACAGCCACAGAAACCAAGGGGCACAGGGGATTTTTTTTAAGTTTTTTATTTTGTGGTGTTGATCAATTTAGAATATTACTGAATATGTTATCGTTTAAAGATAACTGATTAGAAAAGCAGAAGAAAAAACAACCACCTGCTGCCGGTGGGATCCGAACCCACGACCTCCGAATTACGCGTCCGGTGCTCTACCTCTGAGCTACAGCGACGGCTGTCGATTCTTCTGCTTTCGGGGGTATTTATGTTTACAAGTAACCTAACCTTGAGAGTGTTCATCAGCGCCACCCACGTTCACAAGCGGCGGACGTAGAACGTCCTGAGTTACCGCAGGTGTGACGTAGAACGTCATCGAACGGAGAGGGTGGAAGCTGCGTGAGAACCCTCTTATGCTTCCTAAGGCGTCAAGGCTGCCAGAATCGAGGCCCTCGCTAAGCAATTAAGCATATATATATATATATATATATATATATATATATATATATATATATATATATATATATATATAGGGTGTTTCACCTAAGACTTTCTGCAATTTTTAAAAATAGGCTATTTGAATTAGATGCGCGCTTTTTCTGGCATAGCACTGTCAGTGGTGTAGTACATAAAAATGCAGCTAATACGTGCTAACTAGCAGGCTTGTTAACCAATATTTAATAGTTAACTTTTAAACTATTACCGTTGGGCTCCTTAATTATTGAGAGGCATATAGCCCACCGTAAGTAATGTCCATATCCGTTTTTAGAATTTCGAGAACGCGATTATCCTCGGCGCTGTGGCCCAACAAATTTTGGCTATTTCGACGAGTTAGGCTCACTGGAGAGGTTGCTTTGCCTGCAAGCTTCTCAAACCACATGTATTTTGGCGCGATGTAGGCGAAATTTGTTGGGCCACAGCGACGAGGATAATGGCGTTCTCGAAATTCTAAAAACGGATATGGACATTACTTACGGTGGGCTGCATGCCTCTCAATAATTAAGGAGCCCAACGGTAATAGTTTAAAAGTTAACTATTAAATATTGGTTAACAAGCCTGCTAGTTAGCACGTCTTAGTTGAATTATTATGTACTACACCACTGACAATGCTATGCCAGAAAAAGCGCGCATCTAATTCATTTGAGCGTGTTATCAATGATAGGCTCTCGTCTTTTTTTCATAAACACGATGTAATTACCAAGTCGCAGTATGGCTTTCAAAAGGGTAAGTCTGCAGGACAAGCTTTGATAAACATAAAGGACAAAATAATTGAAAACATCGAAAACAAACTGCTTACTCTGGGAATCTTCTTGGACTTGAAAAAGGCATTCGATACTGTGCAACACGATATCCTTCTTAAGAAGCTTGCTGTGTACGGTGTCCGAGGTGTAGCGAAGAATTTAATTACATCATATCTCTCAAATCGGTATCAGTATGTATGCGTCGACAGTCTGGTGTCACAAAAATTGAAAGTCGAATATGGCGTCCCTCAAGGATCAATCTTAGGACCCCTCTTATTTCTTGTATACATAAATGATATAACGTCAATACCAAACTCCCCTGAAATAATAATGTATGCTGACGACACAAATATCTTCTTCACTGGCACCACAAAAGAGTGCATAGAATCATCAGCTAACAGTTACCTCCTGCATCTTTCTAGATGGCTTAAAAGCAACCGGCTGAGTTTAAACACATGCAAAACCACCAAATACATAATTTTTAAGCCAGCAAATAAAAGAGACCCCTACTGTGTTCATCTGAAATTTGAGGACACGCTACTGGAAGAAGTCACAGAGCAAAAGTTCTTGGGCGTATGGTTTACAGAGGATCTTACATGGAATACTCACGTTAACAAATTAAAAAGTGAGCTATCTCGAGTTACTGGTTGCATGTATAAAATACAAAATATACTACCCACCTGGTTGAAGCAAGCATTATACTATTCACTTTTTTATTCAAAACTCAGTTACGGCATTCTAGTATGGGGAACTACGACAGCTTCAAACTACAACAAACTAATCATGATACAAAAGAAAATATTGAGAATGTGTGAAAACTATATTGGTGACAAACGAGGACTCCGAACAAAACCGCTCTTCATTAAACACAGCATGCTTAAAGCAGATCAAGTTTATTATTTCAAACTACTTCAGTGGATTTATAAAAATAGGCTGCACACAATACCCGTGGACAGTTGCACTTCATACCCAATACACCATCTCAAGCCCGCCACAAGAACTAATTACGGAAGGCAAAAATTGAATTATCAAACAATTAACATATTAAACAGTGATCACTTTAATGTACAATACACACAATCCTTCCACAACTTCAAAAAGAACTGTAAAAAGCTATTAGTGGGCAGTGACATTGCATTCTCTTTTTGTTAACTTGCGCTCATCCCTGATAACACATGTAACCTCAGCTACGTTGCATTATGTTATGTTATTTCTATTATTTATGTTATATTATGTTAT
This sequence comes from Amblyomma mixtum, assembly GCF_055824585.1. Classification (NCBI taxonomy): domain Eukaryota; kingdom Metazoa; phylum Arthropoda; class Arachnida; order Ixodida; family Ixodidae; genus Amblyomma; species Amblyomma mixtum. The sequence continues at coordinate 300,417,502 of NC_143013.1, forward strand.
GTTATTTCTCTGTTCGGTTGTACAATATATTTGCCATTGTTTCAGCATGTACCCCACACATCAGTCCAAACCTTGTTTTTTCCGGAAATGCTTGTGTGTACTGATCTATTTACTGCATATGCGATTTATTTTTCGGACCAATGAATTTTGGTTTTTCTTTTCTTTGATTGGCTTCTGATGCAAGCCAATTTTGTCATTACATAATAACTATTGCATATGCCTTTTCTTCCTCTTTAAAATATACCATGTTCAAGAAAAACTAATGCTGTGAAGTCATGTGATCTAAATAACTGAATTTTTTTTTTGCTTTCTGTTGTGTGCTAAAAATGTTTAGCAAATATGTGTGTAAATGACACGTTATGCTGCCTTGAACTGTGGGGGCGCAGAGGCTCTGTCAGGCATTTTGCCTTTACCTCTGCCCCCTACACGGAGAGAATCCGTGACACAATAAAGAAAAAAAAATATAGCTTATTTTTAAAAATTGCAGAAAATCTTAGGTGAAACACCCTGTATATACAGGGTGTCCCAGCTAAAAGTAACCAAGCTTTTAAAAAAGACGAAGTGTCCTAGCCCCGTGAGTCCAACTGAGGGTTGTTGCCAGTCGCGTGTCCTAGTCTGCGGTATTTTTTTTATTGTGCAAACGTAATTAATTAGCAGAGATTGATTAGCTAACTTTTTAATTATTGCCTTTAGGAAGAAAGTGTCAATGCAGGAATTGTAGATCTTATAGAAAAATAACCGGTTGCGGTGTTTCCAACCAAGTACCACTGATACAGCTTCTTTTATTTGCCTTAAAAGAAAGCCCGCGAAATACAAAAAGAACCACGTGATAAAGAAGCAGTTTCAGCGCTCTCAAACGACCGGTCAAGCAACGACATCTGCTTATGTTTGCAACGCTGCCCCGAACAGGGTTCGGCGTTTTGAGGTGGTGGCGAGATATGCGTCATGAAAAGTAAGCGGGCGCTGCTCGCATGGAGCGCTTTTTAACGCGAAACCTCGCCTCGAGTGATAGGCATGTGGCCGTGCCGCCGAACTTGCACCGTCACGCGCTGAAGGAGCGGTCGCCCTAGCGCCCAAGCGAGAGATGCTGGCGTATATCTCGCCACCACCTCAAAACGCCTAACCCTGTTCGGGGCAGCGTTGCAAACATAAGCAGATGTCGTTGCTTGACCGGTCGTTTGGGAGCGCTGAAACTGCTTCTTTATCACGTGGTTCTTTTTGTATTTCGCGGGCTTTCTTTTAAGGAAAATAAAAGCTGTATCAGTGGTACTTGGTTGGAAACACCGCAACCGGTTATTTTTCTATGGGATCTACAATTCCTGCATTGACACTTTCTTCCTAAAGGCAATAATTAAAAAGTTAGCTAATCAATCTCTGCTAATTAATTACGTTTGTACAATAAAAAAAATACCGCAGACTAGGACACGCGACTAACAACAACCCTCAGTTGGTCTCACGGGGCTAGGACACTTCGTCTTTTTTAAAAGCTTGGTTACTTTTAGCTGGGACACCCTATATATATATATATATATATATATATAGTTAGCTTGACGACGCCCACTGCAGGGCAAAGGCCTCTCCCATGTCTCTCCAATCAACCCTGTCTTTCGCCAGCTGCGCCACTGCATCCCTGCAAACTTCTTAATCTCATGCATTACTTAATTTTCTGCCGCCTCTTGCTACGCTTGCCTTCTCTTGGAGAATCCACTCTGTTACCCTTACGGACCAGCGGCTACCTTGCCTTCACATTACATTCCCCGTCCAAGCCCATTTCTTCCTCCTGATTTCCACCGGGAGACGCTTACAATAGGGACAAGCTCACAGCAGGGACAACGGACGCTAGCCCCGTCTTGCCATCTCTGTGAACGTCTCAATAGCGACACCCATCTTGTCGTTGTCGTTAATATTCTCAACTTCAAATATTTCATCTCTTTCTGGCAGGAATTGATATCCTTTTCCTGAGAAAAAGAAAACATCGATATTCGTAGAGTCTGCATCGTATAAGCGATTCGCTGAGCATTAAGGGGCCCAGCCCTTCCAGTTAGCTCACGGGGTAAATCCGTAGCCCCAGTGCGAGTAAAAACACGGCCATTCTAGGGATACCTGGTCTATTGTTCCTGAAACTTGCGCACAAAAAATATTAGAAAGTTCGCGAAGAAAACTATCGACACCCATTTACGCCTTCTTCCCGCCTACCTTATTTATGTTAGTCATTATCAGCAACTTTTTTCGTCTCACGCGATTGTTCGGAAACAGCGATCGGGATCGATCACCTGAAGTAGATTTCATTTTAACTACAGACATTTGGTTTATGAATTATGGGGGGTTTAATAACTCAAAGCGACTCAGGCTATCAAGGACGCCGTAGTGAAAGGCTCCGGGTATTTCGACCACCTAGGGTTCTTTAACGTGCACTGGCATCGCACAATACACGGGCCTCTAGAATTTCGCCTCCATCGAAGTTCGACCGGCAGGGCGGGGATCGAACCGGCGTCTTTCGGGTCAGCAGCCGAGTGTCATAACCACTGATCCACCGCGGCAGCTAACTACCGAGATTTGGTACGTGGCATGCACCTAAACCACTGGTAGAAGCACGGATGCGCTCAGGCGCACGTTAGTACTAAATTATTACGGCGCTATCTAACAAAGTGGCATTGCCGTGCACGCAACTGAGTTAGCTGTTCGCCCAGAGCGCCGGCGCCTAATCCCCACCACGTAACTAATAGCAAAGAAAAAAAAAACACGACCACAAGAAGGTGGTGCCGCTAATGCGACGCAGGGAAAGCGCCAACTTTCGCCACGAGATACGAACGCGAGCGCAAGCGGCCCGCGGGGCTAAAGGGGGGCCGGCTGGAAAAGCATCCCTCCGGGGAATTTTCGGAAAGCCCCTAATTCCCGGCCGTTAATCCGCGGCCGCACACACACACACGGCGCCAGACGCGCTCAAACTGCGGCCCGGGGGTCGACGAAGGTGGAGCGCAATCCCCGGAGGGGAAAAATGAGGGAGTAACGCTAAACCCCAATTACGAGGCGGGCTAACGATTTTTCGGGCCAAGGGAGCTTAAGCCGACATACCTTGGGGTCCGCGCGCGCGCTCAGCAGATCTCGCCTGCCTCGTCGTCGTCGTCGAGGAAAGGCGTGAGAGGCGGCCAAGGCACGTCCTCGCGGCCGCAGCGCGTCGCGAGAGGGGGGGCCGTGTTGTGAAAGCTGCCTCGCGAGGGTTGGCAAAGCGCGGTCGAACGTGACGAGCGATACGCGACGCGCCGGCGTGGCCGAGTGCGCTGGGGCGTGAGATTTAACCGAACCTGCGCGCCATTTGGAAGAAGGGGGAGAGGGAACGGTGCAGCCTCTCGAGGCCCGCACACGTGGAGTCGCGAGCGCACTCGCGGTCAGGTTCTAAGCTTTTATGCAAGCACCAAAATCTCTTTATCTATTCAGTGTAGTGCAACTGTTCCAAGGTCTGGTCAAGTTTCTGGAAGAGCATGAACTTTATCCAAGCACCACAATCTCTTTATCTGTTCAATCCAGCGCAATGGTTTCAAGGTCTGGTCAAGTTTCTGTAAGAGCATGGACATATTTCAGTTCAGCGAAACTAGAGCACTACTGACTACAAACAGTCAACGAGAACAGAAAACTGGGCAAGTTGGGAAGGATTCATCTTAAAGCAGCGCGAAACACAGGGCGTAGCGCTCGTTAGCGCTCGTGTCGTCTTTTTTTTTCTTCCACTACGTCCTGCTTTTCGCGCTGCTTTAAGATAAAAACAGTAACGGCGTTTCAAGCTGGAGTACAGTTTGCTGCTGCTGTTGTTTCAACCGTTGATGCATCTTCGTGCTATCCATGAAACGAAATCAGTGTCCATCGGTGAACATCATGCGTTTTCTCTACTCCCAAGTCCTGTTCATGTTTCTGAAAACGCAGTATGCAAAAATATTACAAATTACAGTCCGCTCTCAATATTTCCAGCTTGAAGGGGAACGAAATGTCTTCGCATTATGCGGAGTTCGAATTAAGCGAGCATTTTTACTGCACGTCATACGGGACACTAGAGTCAGTTCCAATAAACCAGTAAGTCAATAAAAATTAGGCAAGACATACTTTACAAGATTCTATTGCACCGCGCTTCGTTATATTGAATGTGGAAACCCTAGCTTCGTAAGTGGTGAAGCTAGTAAGCTGCAGTGTGTAACGCTTGCTGTTGAACTACTTTGTTAGCTATAGTTCAAAGTCTAGCGCAGGGAAAACAAAGCAAAGAAAGGGACGAACGCACGAACAGCCTTAGTCAATATGCCACTATTCTTATTCGTCAGTTGTTTTCCGTACACTGGTGTTTGGAACTAGTAAGTAAGCTGTGATTGCGATTTCACAAGTGAAAAGCATTAAGTTTTCACTTGACGATTATGCCCCTAAAAATATCCGCGAAACATCTTACAATCTGTCGCGTGTATTTACTTATAAAGCAAAAGAAAAAATGTGCGTCGAGAAGCTTTCGCGTCTACCAAATGTACTCACTATGCATCTGGTTCATACATTTTTCACACACAGCAATATTGCAAGAGTTCTGCCTGTCCCAATTATCCACTAGTGCATACGACTGCTGCTTACGAGGTCATTACGCAAGCCCACATGCAACGGCTCTGCGCATACGTGTTTCGTTGTTTGCGAAACCGGAATTCTCCAGACAACAACTGTTAAGACAACAACGCAACACTTTCGTTGCGCCGCGTACATTCGCGTTAACATTCCCTTTTTACCTCTCCCTCTGCCACACTTTTCTTACACCGCGAACAGAAGCAACTTTTCGCGCCTCAGGACAGGGATAACTCAGCTGCCAGAAACCACCTGACGGTTACACAACTGCAAGCTCAACAAAGAATGCAAATCTGCGGTGTGGAAAAGCCACGAGAAGCCCCCTAGTGGTAGCAACTGAGAGAAACAAAACTGCAAAGGCAAACCTAGCGTGACGCAACGCTTAACACCAACCCGCAGTGCATAAATAAAAAATGGCTTTTGTGCGCGTATTCATTTGTTCCATGTTGTCCTCCATGCAGTACGTTCAGAAGAGACGCTAGAGAAACCGTAATAGGATCACAGGGACTGGCTTAATCCCAGAGCCCCTTGTCGATACAGGCGAAAGCCTGAGCACGATGAAATAGATTGTACCGCAGGCTTTGGCATTACGAAATGAAAAAGTCGAGGACGCTCTATATGTTTTCGAAAGCTGTAATATCATCGTTCTCTGTAAAATTATGTGAAATTAATTCTCTATAAATTATACTGAGTTTCAGCACTGGCTGCGGACGAAGAAGGATCGTTTCTTTGTCTTCCGCCTTTGTATAAGGCAGAACGCGTTTTGTGCGCAATGTGACTCGGCTTAAATGGCTGCACGTATCGCTCTAGACAATTCCGGTAGCTTCACAAGTTAGTATTTGCGAAGAGCACTTTGTAACTGCACCCAGCCACTGAAAACAGAGATGGCGCCACTACTTTAAACTGATTTCCTCAAATTTCTGTCTCTCTGACACACACTGAAAGAAGTAAGCTGAAACCTCATATCCAGCCGTTGCACCACCGTAAACACACCGCACATAGGCAAAGGCTGAATGGTGCCCGCAGCAGTTTGGAAAGATGATCCATCGTACATGGCAAATGTCCTGAGAAGCGCGAACTATTTTGGGAGAAATGGGGGACTTTCGTTCCCGCGGTATATACCTTGAGTGATCTCTGCGCACCTTTGTATCGAATTGTTCTCGTTTATATGCGTGACTTCAGTGTGATCTGTATTCCTGCATGTGAGCGCTGTAACCATAGCGTACATTTGGTTGGTGCATTTGGTGCGTACATCTCGTTGCATGTGTGCGTCCATAAGCACTGAGAACTAAGCGTGTCCATGAACTAGTTTAGATGCATTCATTATTACTGAAAACCTACGAACAAACTATGATCGGCACATCTGATTATGTCTTGGCTGAGCGTGTTTTGTGAGCAGACGCAGAAGGACTCAGTGAGGCTCGCATTGCGAGCGCTTAAATGGTGCCTTCGTGGATGACAAATTTGGATGCGAAGAACACAACGAATTCATTAATCCTCACATGGACGAAGCAACATTTCAACGTGACAGGACGTACGAGCGCTGAAAGGGGACGACAGCTAAGAATGGCTGCATAAAAAGCACCTTCTTAATCAACACAATTGATTGGTGACACAAAGTTTCGCACCATGACATAATTACCACCTCCTACCAGTAGCTATACTTGAATCTAATGACAAAACGCAGCATTCAAAGTATCAGTAAATAATTTCATTTACGTGTAATTCTTCCAGTGAAATAACGCGCAGACAGCATACTTCTCAACCCACACAGGGGCACGCTCAACCTTACTTGAAAACTTAACCTGAACTTACCTCTACGCGACGGCTTTATTATTCTCAGACAACTCTTTCGGTCACCAAACCAAGAACACTGCCTAGAACTGGTTTGGTTTATCCTACTCAATCCAGGCTCTTGAAGAGCGGCGCGCAACTATACTGACCTTTCCGCTTTTTTCCTTTCTTTTTTTCTAACAGTCTACCGACGTCGTCGATTGCTCTGCACTCGATTACCAAGTCCAAGCTTAGCACACATCCAGCAACGACGCTCGTCTGTCAACACCACCTCCGCCTGGCGCGCGTCCCATCTACGGTACACAAACGAGGTCCCTCCCCTACGCGTTCCAGCAAACACCCAAACTCTCCGCAGCAATCCAGACAGTTCCCCCTCCCCCCGAACACCGTATAAAAGCGCGCCGAAGTTTCGGCGCAACATTCTCCCGGCCGCGCTGTTCGCAGCCCGGGCAATAATTGCCACCGCCACACGACAGCTTCTTTTTCCTCTTTCTCCTGAAGTACGCGAGCGAACCTATCGAAATAAGAAACCGCCCCGTTAATTCCCGCGCGCCACCCACGCACGCGCAAGCCGCTAGATTACTCTTCCGCGTAGACCTGCGACAATACCCTCCATGGGCAGATGCAGTGCGGTGCGGGAAACAAAAAAGCAGCAACAAAGAATCGGCGGCATAGAACTAGGTACAGCACCGTGCTCAAGTATGGAGAAACAACACTCGCAGCATGCGAGAACCGCAGAAGCAGCAGCAACAAGCGCACAGATGCAGACACCCAAAGCACCACAGACGGCTGTTGCAAGTGCTGGGATGGGGGGAAAACGGCGATCGAGACGGCGTATAAGCACACCACTCGGCGTATACGGCTGCGCCGCGGGCAAAGCGCGCTGGCGAGCCGGCCTGTTTATGAGTGCGCACGGCCGGGGTGCGCGCTCACTGACGAGCCGAGCGGCTGCGTTGCTGCGTCTCGCAGTCCCCTCGCAATTGGATGCAGCACACTATACCGACGTCCAGAAAGGAGACACGCGTACACGGAGAGCGGCGCACGTATCCGCCTCTCATCGATCGCCGCCGAACGAAACACGTGGAATGTCGTCAAAACTTTCCACTGCTTGCTTTTAAGTTTCGTGGCTTAACCTCACCTATTTCGGCCACCACAACGACGAATCGAGACCACCATTAAAAAAAGGGAATCGCCCATGAAGATATCCACACAACCCAACGTCGGTGCATGGAGAACAACCCTGGAGAACCTGCTTGGTAAGCATGCCCGGTAACCATGCCTGGCATGTAAACGTTCTTGGTGAACGTGCCTGAAGAACATGCCTAGCGAACATAGCGAGCATGCCTGACGAACATGCCTGGCGAACAAGCCTGGCGAACTTCCGTGGCGAACTTGCTGGTTAACATGTTTGGCGAACTTGCGGCCCATCTTCCCCCGTATTTTTTTTTTGTCTGTTTCGCCCAATAAAGAACCCACGAAGCAAGACCAGCGCAAGTGCTTCCGGAGCAATAGTACATTGGTATACCACGCAAGCGCTATACCTCCCTACTACAGCGCAACGATCCGCGTACCAGCATGGGCTTCACACAGCTGAACGTAACTGGCGGCGCGGTGTATAAACTGCACCTGGTCACGGGCAGAAACGAGAAAGGCGGAAATCCCGAAGAGCGCAGGCCATTGTGAAGCATGGCCGCGGCATTAGAACGAGCCCACGCGCGCGCCGCGGTAATGCCACTGCGCGGATTCCCTTCTTGCTTTGCAGCTGTCGCCGTGGCGCGGGCTAAATGGGGCGAGGCGACTAATGACGAGGCAGGTAGGCACAATAGCGGGGCAATTAGCGGTGCACCCGCCGCCAAGAAACAGCGCGCGCAGCATCTGCTAAGCAAGCTGAAAACGGCGCGGCAGACGGTGCAAGTACCGTTTCACCCTTCATTTTTGTTTTGGTTATTCGCAATTCCTTATTGCAGCGACATTGGCGGGGTGGGGGGTAGAGAAATAAAGAAAGCTGAATAAGAAAAACAGAAGAAAAGTTGTGAGCCAGTTCACGTCGCTTAACGTTGCTTCGCATAAGCAGCTTTATAGAGGACGACGCAGTTGTTTCCTGCCGGCCCGGGTCGCATAATGAACGACGTGAACGCATCAACAAGGAGCAGAACCTGGGCTTAGTCTTCCCATTAGTTACACTAGCACGCCCCGAAGTAAAGCCCTAGGAGCTGCAAAATGTGTATGAGCGTAAAATATACCCGCGTCAAAGAAAAGAAAAAAACCGCTATAGGCGAAAGGCCTTCTGAGGACAGCAATTCTCGCAGCTCTACAGCAAAACCCTGCCAAACAAAAACAAAAAAAGGAGAATCTACAGCAGACCAGCTTTCTGTTCGGTAGGGAGAGGGCATAAAAAGCTGAACTTTTTCTCTTAATGCGGTAGCATTAGAACACTCACCGGGAAAAAATGTGCCGTCGGAAGCTAAATTCGCTGATTGGCTGGATTGAAGTAACGTCACCAGACCGAAGCATTACAACTAGCTGATTAGGTTGAGGAAAGTGACGTGACTAAACCGGAGCAGCCCTATTGGTTGGAAGGGAGTGACGTCACCAGATCGTAAATACGTCACTTCCGGTCAAGGCATGGATAACTGCTAGTGCTATCGCATTGCCAACACATATTAGAATTTGGTGTCCCTGTGAATTTTTCGCTCACCTTTGCTTACGGAAGCTGACGGTCAATGCGCAAAACTGTCGGATTAGATAGGGTACGATTGGTAAGCAATGAGAGGCTCGGATCTCGATCGTGCAACAAAAGTTCTCTCTCTCTCCTCCTCTCTCTATCACAGACTGCTACTTCTCCTCTTACGCTATGACAGTTCCAGCGGAAAAATTCCCGCAGCAAAACGACCGGCGTTTCCTGAACATTCCAGAGTCACGTCCGACATGGTATTTGGCCATAAAATCGTTTAAAACAAGTCGTGTTTCATCCCGCACTGAAGCACACGTGACACGCACGATCTGCTGGACCTGCAGAGAAGTGACGCGTGCCCTCCCGACATCTTACGTCCAGCTGGGCTGCCCATGCACACATAAGCAGACTATGCAGGTTCTTGAATTACGACCGACTAGTGCTTCTATACCGCTCGTATTCGGTAATAATATCGAAGCATACGGCGACGACGCGGAACGAACCACCCCCTGGCACTGATGCAGCCCGTGCAGTAGTAAGCATTCCGCACGCGAAAAGACGTCGGCGAAAAGGTGTCGGCGAACAAGTCTCGACGACCAAGTGTCGACGACCGTCTACGGTGCTCTAAACGCCGTGCTGACAACAGATCCGCGGTTTGCATTAGGAGTCCGACTAGAGCGCTGCAATCTCATTAATATTTTGCATTGATGTCATTACAAAATAATTACTATCTATACCACCTTAGTGTGCATATATTATGGGCAACACATGGCAGAAAATATTAATTGCATCAAAATGGTTGCAATGACTTGCACTCAGAGGAAAGAACCTCTAAAAATCAAGTACAACACGTATGACATGCCTGACCCAAGTCGACAAATTCAAATACATCGGCATTACTTTCACAACTAAGCTTAGTGTGTATAATCATATTCATATAATGCGCTTTAAAGAACTGTGAAACAAGGCATGGTTAACGGCCTATAAATCACTCATCGGACCCGTATGCAGTGCGGTAGCCTGACCTCATCAGCGACGCCTCCAAATTAGACTCCAACTAAACAAAAAGAAAAAGGCTCGGATTTATCTGCACCCTTCACGGTTGTAGATTTTCGGCACCACACACGCATTCCTTTTATCAACAAAGCCATTGTCGCATTGACTCATGTGTGACCGTTTAATCACGCTGCACGAAGTCGTGCACGGGCCGACTAGCATTCAAGCGCCTACCTTGCTGACCTCCACTACTTCGCGAGTGACCCGGAGAACTGACCCACCTGTACACAGTTCAAGTGCGCATGTGGTGTCCCCTCTCTTGTTAAGTGTCCTTGTTGCGCCGCCGTTCATTTCATCATGCACCAACTCGCCCCTCAGGCCATTCTTCTACAGTTCATTTCTTTGCATCCGTAGACTGTTTTCAGAGATCGCTTTCAGTTGCTTTTTGTTTCATGCACTGTTGAATTATGAATAACTTCCACAGACTGCATCCGTTTCAGAATGCAAGGTTAAACATCCCGGAGCTACATACGGGGGCTATGGAGGTACGCCGCAGTGAAGAGCTCGTGACTAATTCAGACCGCCTGCGGGGTTCTTTGACGAGCGCCGACAACACACAGCACAAGGGCACCTTTTGTATTTCGCCTCAATCGAAACGCGACCGCCGTGGCTGGAATCGAACCCGAGGTTTTGGTTACGTAGATGGTTATCTGCGTTTACTGCCGACTAACCTGCTTCAGAAAGAACTTTCTAATAAATTTTACTTAATCACGCCGCTCTAGTCATGTACCCACCCCCGCTATGTCCCATGCAAAAGAGGCAGCATGAGTATTTGTGAATAAGCAGTATACAAATGAAAAACCGCTGCTGACACCAATAATCCATCTTCACCAGTTCGCACGCGGCTAATGTGCCAAGAGTTTTTAATCACAGAATGCCCACGTCGAGAAACTACAACAGACAAGGTCAAGTGCTGCTTATGTATGCGCCGGCGGCTGCTATGCTCGGATACAACTCAAGAACGAAGCGGCCTTTCACCGTCGAAGGACCCCCCCCCCCCCCCTTCCAGCCAATGGCATCGGCCTGTTCTCATGACCCTGCTAGCGTGAGAATACAAGACGCGGCGTGACAATGCAAGAGGGGACTCTTCCCTTTCATCTGCCACTCACTGCATTGTCACACAAGAAAGCTCGTGAGAATCGGCCGACGCCATTGGCTGGAAGGGGAGTCCACTGACGGGGAAAAGCAGCTCCGTTCTTGAGTTGTATCCGTCGATCGCCGTCGCCTTTTCAAGACGGCCGCGCCCGCCAGCACCGGTCGGCTACAAACAAGCGAGCTACGAACAAAATAGTGGCGGACCATGACTGCCATGAATAGCCGGACAGAGAGTTGAGAGCAACGCGGGGAACGCACGGCTGCCCACCAACGCACAAAAGACAATCGCGCAAGTGAAAAGCTAGTCCCTTTTCCTTTGTTCTGGTGGCATTCCGCTGCCCACTAAAGAGGAAGATTTGCTTCGATTATTAAATATTTTGGGAGTTGGAAGGCCATTCCTATTTTAAAAGAGCGAAAAATAAACGCGGAAACTAGGAGGCAACCGCAAAAAGTCCAATACCCGTACGATGTCCAGTCCCGGCGCTAATGAAGTTTAACTGCCCTAAAGAAGCACGCTCTCCGTATCCCCAAGCTGGGCTTTGTGATTGGGAAGCAAATGAACTAACTAGAGCGCTGCGGCACAGCACGCAGCGCGGGCAACTTCCCACATGTCAGTATGATTAATAGTAAGTGGGTAATATATGCGAGGAAATAACATGGAGAGGACTCAGGAAGCTCTAAACCCCTGAGACGATTTGAAAAGCAGCAGAGGGGGGGGGGGGGGGGGGAATTTGGCTGCGGCAGGAGCCGGATGAACGCAGTAAAAGACCTACAAGGCGGTATAGAATCATACAACAGTCAAACAAGAGCGAGATTTGCATCTTGAAATACTAGCGTAGAAAATACATAAATTTCGGCGAGTAAAGAAAGCCTTAAAAGCAATGAAAAGGGAAAAGGCGGCATGGTGTTGGGGATCAACTGTCCGAAGGTAACCTGAAAAAGAATGGACGTCTGCAGCTAACCTGAAAAAATGCCCAGGCTTAGCTTGGTTAAGCCAAGAATGCGTTGCATATTGCGCGGTCTTTTTGCGCGAGGTATTGTTTGGCGGCACTTGATTTTCTCAGCAGCTTTTCCTCCGTGACGTATGGATGGATGGATGGATGGATAGGAGCGGCCCCTTTGAAACGGGGCGGTGGCAACCGCCACCATGCTCAGCCGTCCCCTTTTTTTTTTGCTTTTTTTCTTCCTTTTTCTTTTCTTTTTTTTTCACGTGGTTTGGTGACGTCACCAAACCACGTGACGTGACGTCACGTGGTTTGGTGGCTGCCCGGCCGCGCCCAAGGGCTGAACTGAGTGATTGCAACATGATACGCATAAAAGAGTGGACATACAGTGTTCGGAAAGCTCGCACCCCTGTGTACACAACGTTTGATACTTGATCCCAGAGTCGTGGGACCACGTTTACATTATACTTTTCTACAAGCGAAGCGATATCAAAGAAAAAAAAGATGCCCAGGCTTAGCTTGGTTAAGCCAAGAATGCGCTGCATATTGCGCGGTCTTTTTGCGCGAGGTATTGCGTGGCGGCACTCCATTTTCTCAGCAGCTTTTCCTCCGTGAAGTATGGATGGATGGATAGAAGCGCCCCCTTTGAAACGGGGCGGTGGCAACCGCCACCATGCTCAGGCGTTTTTTATGTGTGTGTGTGTTCTGTTTTTGTTTGTTTGTTTTTCTTTTTTTTAACTTGGTTTGGTGACGTCCCGTCACCACGTGACGTGACGTCACTACACTACGTGACGTCACGTCATGTGGTTTGGTGGCTGCCCGGCCGCGCCCAAGGGCTGAACTGAGTGATTGCAATAAAAAAGTTGCCCAGGCTTAGCTTGGTTAAGCCAAGAATGCGTTGCATATTGCGCGGTCTTTTTGCGCGAGGTATTGCTTGGCGGCACTCGATTTTCTCAGCAGCTTTTCCTCCGTGACGTATGGATGGATGGATGGATGGATGAATAGGAGCGCCCCCTTTGAAACGGTGCGGTGGCAACCGCCACCATGCTTAGCCGGTTTTTTTTTCTTTCTTTTATTATTTTTCTTTTCTCCACGTGGTTTGGTGACGTCACGTCACGTGGTTTGGTGGCTGCCCGGCCGCGCCCAAAGGCTGAACAGAGTGATTGAATATGCTACGCATAAAAGCACTACAAACCAGCCAGTCTGTTGCCTGCTGCGCATAAGGCGTTTATCGCCGCAACTGCTAATGGAACAGTGGCAACGCTAAAAATACACCAAGCCAGAGAAAAGGTTACTCAGAAGAGATGCTCTACAGTACGTCACATATGTGTCATCAATCAAGTTAAAAAAACAACCGCAGAATGAAAAGCGTCCCCGTATATATATTTCATTCGTCGACAACGGAAAAAGGATTTTCTTCTGCGGAGACAGCAGCTGTACAGACGCTGTTGCGTAGCAAAGGCGTCCAAGAACCGTAAGTATATTTCCTAGTAAAAATCTACAACCGCTTAGCGTCCCACCAGCGTCACACCCACGCACCATACATACAACCGGAGCAACTCAGCTCGTAAAAGAAGAAAACTTACGGACCCTCGCTTTATACGGTGCCACCCGAGCATGTTTTTCTTTCTCCTCATTCTCTTCTGCTGTAACACACCTCCCCCGTTTGTTTTCGGTCTCTTCCCGAACCATTTGTATTTTTCGTTTGTTCAAACTTCACTCCGAGGCCTACGCAGAACAAACACTCATACTTCGAGGCTATGTTCTAAGCCCAGACGGGGTTGAGTTTTTCCTAAACTGCTCGCTGTTCATCTCTTCCGTTTTCTTCCTTGTTGTTCCCTCCAGAGTTCCCAGGCGGACGCCAAGCAGCGAGTGACAAAAACACTCAATAACGAAAGGACATAGTCTACCCGAGGTACATATAGATCAAGAAAGAGGTTAAAAAAAAAGGAAAAGGAAACTCAGAACCCGAGGGAGCAAAAAAAAAAAAACGCTGACGCCGCTGCTGCCGCTGCCACCAGCGAGAGGAGGTGTTTCAATTCTGGGTCGAGTTATCTTCCCTCGGGCGAGTTTTATTAAGGGTGCGCCCTGTAATTCCGCCTCCCTTCGAGTACACCGCTTCCTCTCCCTCAAAATCCCCAATCTCCTCCGCCACTGTCTTCCCCGCAGCCGGTTGCTCGCACCGCTGTTACAAGAGTGCCAATAGCGCCGCCACGACAGCGCGTTTTTTATCTTTTTCCGATCATTCTTCCCCATTGTCCCTACTCCCGACACGCTTCATTCTTTATTTCTATCACCAATATTATCACTGCCCCGGAAGAAAAAGGGGCAGAAAGACCAAAGAGGGCACTTTCCTTGCCTCGATGATTCTCACTTCGAGCCCCCTTTTCCTACCGTTCTTCATTTTTTTCGCAACCTATCGCGCATTTTTTTCCCCTTCCGATTTTCCTCTCTCCCCGCTGCAGGCCTAATGTTTCCATAATTTATCTCTTTTCTTATGAACGCTCTCGATCTTTCTATTTCACACTTAAACTTGTGTAGCTTGGACCATTAGTTCGTAGCGGATTTGCGGAACTACCATCATTTTTCTCCGGTGTTATCTATTTGCCGCGCTGTTCTAGTAGCGCCCGCGATAATGTCATCTAATTTTATTGGCCTCTTCAGGGTTCAGCTGCCGCACTCTTCGAAGACGAATTTCTTTAGCACGTCTCCGTTGTTTGTTTCCCGCGCCCTGATCTCACGCTGAGAAAATGCGAAGACATGGAGACTAATGTACGCTGGTCAGTTTTTGTTAACACTCATCATTCTGTTCAAAATAAAATATGACGACAATGATGGCGCATTGGTTGCGGCAATATACTTGCACCTGCGGATCTCAAAACAAGTGAAAGACAAAAATCAGTATTTGCGTTTAAACAAAATCTTCGCGACGAAAACGATAATTGAAGGATCTAGTGAAAGAGCGAAGCCATGGAAGGCAATTATTATACAGTTTAACTTATAATTCGGGTTTTCTTCTTACCCGCTTCCATCCACATGTCTTATCTCAAGAGCGCTTCGAGCGTTCTTTGTCGAGCGTTTCTTAATGGCTTACGAATCCAAATTTTACGGTTTGTTTCTTGCGCGTTAGTGGACCTTCTCATCGGACAGTCATTAGTCGGTGGCCACGAGTATAAACATTGCGCGCAAAATACAAACAAATGAACGAAACAGCGAACGCCCGTCCTTTTTTCCGTCCGTCCGCTCGTTCTTTCAAGGCCAGACACAATTCTCCGTTTCCGCATCTCTGGCACAGCACTCTACGTTAGAGGCGTACCATTGTCTCGATTCACATAGACGCTAAGGCATATTTCCGTCCCCGCACTTTTTAATTTTTTTTTGTCCTTTCGCCACAGTGAGCGCTGCACAACTTCCAAGCATTGCAAAGAAAGGAATACTGATAGAAGGTACACGGAAGATGAAAGATAGACGACGGGCGCGTACAAAAGACATGTGCACACAAGGCGCGCTAAGCCAAGGAGGGTGGATACGATAGGGTAGAGTAGGGTAGGGTAGGGTAGGCTAGGATAGGATAGGATAGGATAGGATAGGGTAGGGTAGGGTAGGGTAGGGTAGGGTAGGATAGGATAGGATAGGGTAGGGTAGGATAGGGTAGGATAGGGTAGGATAGGGTATGGTATGGTAGGGTAGATTAGGGTAGGGTAGGGTATGGTACGGTAGGATAAGATAGGATAGGGTAGGGTAGGATAGGGTAGGTTAGGTTAGGATAAGATAGAATAGGGTAGGGCAGGGTAGGGTAGGGTAGGATAGGATAACTTTATTCAGCTCTAGCGCAAGTGCTTTTATGCGGTCAGATGAGTCGATCTCCACAACGGTCGGTTGCCCATATTCCAGGGCTCCGCTGGGTGCTGCCGTCAGCTGAGCTCGCCGTATCAGACCGATCTGGTCATCGCGGCAGTCGCTGGAGAGCAGACCCTACCATTGCTCCGCACTTTTGTTTGGTATAACTGGGAAGGGTGGAAAACTCTTTCTTTCCCGTTGTCTGTAATAGGTATCCAACTTGCCTGACGGACCACTCAAAGACAGAAAAATGCACTCTCCACGTCCTAGGTGCAGCGTGCATTTAGCCTTCTACACCGCCAGCCTAACTCACTCATCGTTAGCTGCGCTACAAAAGTAACACCCAGCTTCACGACGGGGTCTCCCTTATTCGGGTTAATGGCGGTCGTTAAGTCAAGACGGCGCGCGAAACAACGTCAGGCCGACGGTACAAGCACGTCCCCCTAACAGCTCCAATATACAAGGCCGGCACACGTCGACACGTGCGAAGCAAACACGGTCAAACCACGCCTTCGGAAAGCCACGGCAGACCCCGTGAAAGCAAAATGTATGCCCGTCAACGGCTATTACTGAAATACAGGGACCGCAGACTCGTTTCGAGAAGCAAAGAGATGACGGCAAGCAGGGAAGGGAAAGAGGGCGTCAAAGCAAGAACGCCATAACTTCGCTATGAAAGGCGATGCAGAAAATCTGGCAGGTGCGCCTTCCTTTTTGACAGAGACGGCAGCGGTACGTGGAGAGCTGGGGTAAAGAAGAGAAGGCGGGGGGGGGGGGGGGGGGGGGGGGGTATAACGAGAGATGCGGCAGCAAACCGAAAACAGCTCGGCGGTGTTGTCATCCTGGCGTCGAAAAAAACAAGAGGGGAAGAAGGGGGGTGGGGGAGGAAGAGGAGGATGTCTGATATCGACGGAAATTCGCGCGCCTCTCTCTTTTTTGGCACTCACGAGGGCTGCCCTCTTCCGAGCGGCGAACGCAAAAACAGCGCATCAATTCTCATTGAAATGCGCGCGCGCGCGATAACCCCCAGCTCAGGAGGAACGAGAAACGTACAGGACAGAGGAGGTGGCACAGGAAAGAAGAAAGAAAGAAAATATGCGGAGGAAGAAAGAAGCCTTATACACGTCGGCCCGCCTCATGCCCCATATCTCCGCGCCACTTTTTCTCCCTCCTTCCTTCGCTCGCTTCTTATTCTCCCCGACGCCAGCGGCGGCAAGGGTGCGAGCATGCGGCGGGGAAAACAGAAATCCGATATTTAGGCGCAATGAGCGAGACGCCGAGGCAACGGGACGCAGACGCGGAGGCGAAGCGCCAGCCGCGACGCGACATGCTTCCCGAAGCAGCAGCAGCGACGCGCCCTGTTCGAAGGGCGAGGAAAGAGGCCACGAAGAATAACGTCGCGGCAGCGAACCAGAGGCAAAGAGGGGATGAGGATGGCAAAGGGCTCGAAAATGGGAAGAATAAGGGAAGAAAGAAGAGAGGGCGGGGGTGCAAAAGAGACTGGAGAAGCGGAAACGACGGCAAGAGCCTCCGGAAACGTTCGCTGCTCGGCAGCACCGTACGGAGAGCCGGACGGTGACGTCACGGCACCGGCAAATGGCGCCAATGCAATCGGCCGGTTAAAGCTTTATGGACCGCTTTTCCTAACAGCCTATTCGTTTATTTAATGTGGTTTCCCTTCAAAGATTGTAATGAAGGTCTGTAACAAACACTGCCTGTACGTATATATGGAAATGGGGGGCTTGTTATGACACACGCAAGTGCGTGTGCGTGTGTGCGTGTGTGTGTGTGTGTGTGTGTGTGTGTGTGTGTGTGTGTGTGTGTGTGTGTGTGTGTGTGTGTGTGTGTGTGTGTGTGTGTGTGTGTGTGTGTGTGTGCGCGCGCGTGTGTCATAATAAGCACCTCTTTCCCTTCCCTTGTCTGCTCTCTCTCTCTCTCTCTCTCTCTCTATATATATATATATATATATATATATATATATATATATACAGGGTGTTTCACCTAAGACTTTCTGCAATTTTTAAAAATAAGCTATTTGAATTAGATGCGCGCTTTTTCTGGCATAGCATTGTCAGTGGTGTAGTACATCATAATTCAACTAAGACGTGCTAACTAGCAGGCTTGTTAACCAATATTTAATAGTTAACTTTTAAACTATTACCGTCGGGCTCCTTAATTATTGAGAGGCATGCAGCCCACCGTAAGTAATGTCCACATCCGTTTTTAGAATTTCGAGAACGCGATTATCCACGGCGCTGTGGCCCAACAAATTTCGCCTACATCGCGCCAAAATACATGCGGTTTGAGAAGCTTGCAGGCAAAGCAACCTCTCCAGTGAACCTAACTCGTCGAAATAGCCAAAATTTGTTGGGCCACAGCGCCGAGGATAATCGCGTGCTCGAAATTCTAAAAACGGATGTGGACATTACATACGGTGGGCTGCATGCCTCTCAATAATTAAGGAGCCCAACGGTAATAGGTTAAAAGTTAACTATTAAATACTGGTTAACAAGCCTGCTAGTTAGCACGTCTTAGCTGCATTATGATGCACTACACCACTGACAATGCTATGCCAGAAAAAGCGCGCATCTAATTCAAATAGCTTATTTTTAAAAATTGCAGAAAGTCTTAGGTGAAACACCCTGTATATATATACACACACACACACACACACACACACACACACACACACACACACACACACACACACACACACACACACACACACACACACACACACACACACACACACACACACACACACACACACACACACACACACACACACACACACACACACACACACACACACACACACACACACACACACACACACACACACACACACACACACACACACACACACACACACACACACACACACACACACACACACACACACACACACACACACACACACACACACACACACACACACACACACACACACACACACACACACACACACACACACACACACACACACACACACACACACACACACACACACACACACACACACACACACACACACACACACACACACACACACACACACACACACACACACACACACACACACACACACACACACACACACACACACACACACACACACACACACACACACACACACACACACACACACACACACACACACACACACACACACACACACACACACACACACACACACACACACACACACACACACACACACACACACACACACACACACACACACACACACGTGTGTGTGTACTATAGTCGGACGCAGCACGCAACAGGACGCAGGACGCCGTGACGTACCGCGAACAAAATTCCTCTTCACTGGACGAAATAATAAGCCCGCGAATTTTGATGCCCATGGCACGTTTGATTAGTACAACAAAAAAAATACTCATTTCGTTTACTGTTGTGATTGACCAGCGGAGTAATACAAGACGCCACTGCCCATCACCCAATGTTACCAACTGTTTTATTTTCAGTTGCGTCCTACTACAGTAACTCTACAGGCGAAATTGGAATGGTTAAACTTAGCTAATTTTTTCCCAAAAAAAAAGCCTCATAAAAACTAATGCAAGTCTGAAGCTGTGCAGTCCAGATCAACACAGACGTTTAGAGTAACCGTCGTTTTGCGACATGACTCAGCATTGCCTTTGCCTGGCACACCACCGCACAGAATTCCTCTGTGAAATAATGTTGTCCTCCAAACAAAAAGCGCGTCGCCCGACGAAGTAATAAACTTGAGAATTTTGACGCCTATGGCGTGTTTGATTAGTTAAGCATCAAAAAGCCGATTTCGTTTACTGTTGTGATTGGGCAGCGAAATGTATCCTACTATAGTAGCTCTATAATGAAGAGCTGAAGGGGATATTTCCGCTGAAAAGGTGCCATTTGATTGGTTAAGCTCAACTCATCTTTTTCGAAAAAGAAGCCTGCTTAAAAAAAAATCGCGCCAGCCTGAAGCTGTACAGTCTAGATTAACACAAAGGGCTCGATTAACCGGCGTTGCGTGGCATGACTCAGCATCGTACCTGCCTTGCACTAAAGTAAGATCTAACTAATAAGCAATGCGGATGCGCTAAAGCGCGTGCTAATTTGCTGGCGGCTAATCATCCCTCAACTTTAAACTTAATCTCATACAAGCCGCGCGTGTTTCAAAAAGAATGAAACAAACGGCCGCACCAGGCAGACGACACAATGCTTCCATTTCCTTATCAATATCGCAGAGCAGTACAGAAATACAATATGCGCTATTTTCACTGCTAAAATCAACGGCTGTCACAAAAAAATATTATAAACACAATAACCGCACCGCTGGAGCAATGCTACGAACCCGTTTCTCAATAATGAGCACGCTTAGGTGGAATGAAAAGAAAGTTACTCAGACAAAAATTTCCCAGAACGACTAAAAAATGGGCAGATGTATTTTCTTTTGTCTGTTTCGCTTTATACTTTACTGCGCGACTTCAAACTTCTTGCGTGGAGATGGCAGAGCAACGAACAGTAGAAAGCCGCGGCTTGTGCGTGGATCCCAGACGTGCCAAGAGCAGCTTCGAGCACTTGTACGCAATACGTTATTCCTCGTATGCCATTTTTCGCTGGCACTCAAAACTATGTCAAAGCTTTTGCACAACGTGAAACCTCAGAGGGGATGTTCGTATATAGCGTCGTTTAAGTGCTTACCCACGAAAACAAGATCGAATTCACTCTGTGAAAGTAAGCTTTTAAATTAAACTAAGCCAGTCGAAGTGAAGCGGACACTAATTTTTCGAAAACAATTATCCAACCGGACCGAAGCTTGACGATAAGGCCTTCGATGCGAAGGTAGCACCAAACACGCAATAAAAATCGCTATGAGAGACGCCGTAGTGAAGGGCTTCGGAAATTTCGACCACCTGGGGTTCTTTAACGTGCACTGACATCGCACAGTGCACGGGCCTCTAGAATTTCTCCTCCAAAGAAATTCTAGCCGCCGCGGCCGGGATCGAACCCGCGTCTTTTGGGTCAGCAGCCGAGCACCATAGCCGCTGAGCCACCGCGGCGGCTGACTGCGCAAAGAGTTGAAAATGTTTTTTGCTCTTGACCTTTGAGGAAAAACGTAGTATATTACACATAATACCCCATAGAAAAGACAACCAGAGCGGTCTGAGATTGAAGCATGACTTTAATCCGTAGTCTTCCTCCTCTTTCCGAAAATTAGGGTTCGGCCCATCTTTTTTTTTTTCGTTCATTCATTCATTCATAATTACGACTGATGCTTAGACGAAACACTGGTGACATTGTAACGTAAAGAACGAAAAAGAAAAGCTGCTAAACAAGACGTAGCGACGTACACATACAGCGCTCTGTACTTTTTGTACTGACATTTTTAAGTTGTTTTTGGCTGTTCTTGTAGCAGTAGAGAATTATACAAATTCCGCTATTCCACGAGAAATTATCTAATTACATAAATTCGTTTCAACGGACGAATAAAATTCTTGAAAAACGAAAAGAAAGGCAGCGCTGACCTCAAATCGGGAGCGATCTATGATCCTTTTACACACAATGTCTCGTACAATTGGAGTCGGCGATTTGAATGCCGGCACACAAAAAGAGGAGATAGGCATCACACGTGGACAGCAAATATATGCGGACGACATCTAGACGTAAATAGAAACGCTCGCGGCATCGGTGAAATTCGAATTTCTTCTCCGAACCGATACGCCGTTTAACGGGCCACGCGACGCGGCCATTAGCATCGATTCGCATCGCATTACACCGAGACGCACCGGCGACCAAATGCGATACGGAATCTTGCGGCGTGACCGAGTTTCCTTTCCCTTTGAACTGGCGAGCGTCAGTTGAAGTAAAAAAGGATACGAACCATGCTCCTTTGGGACCTCGCAAGCGAGGCGGGCAAATTTCCCTTTCGTATTCTCACGTTTCCTCACATGGGCTCTTGGCGCCAAATACGTGTCATTAAAAATGACTCATTCATTCACATAAAAACAAACAAAAGAGGGACACTAATGCAGGATTTTGAATATTTTGCATTTGTACACAGTGTATATTGCCGCCCTACCCCTATCCTTGCTTTATATCGCTCCATGCACCCTTTCTTTCCCTCTTCTTGTCCTCTCCCTCCTTTTACTTACGTTAGTCGCAACTCATGTGCTTCAGGTTTCGATGGCAGATGCCGCGGCTAGCAACATCTTTTCCTTCCTTTGTTGTTTTATTAATAAAGAGCCACTATTAATATTAATAATGCACGAGTCTCTGGACGAGCCGCGCGGTGGCGACCTTGGATGGCCTCGGTTGTCCTTCGCCGCAATACACCATTGAGATGCAGAAAAGCATAAGAGTGTGAAGAGTTGAGACACGCGATTTCTACATGCGCAAAACTTGAGCTGCCGAGGCTCATTTAATGACCAGCGCGCGCAATGTGCGGCAAAGTTTCAAGACTGTTGCGTCAGGGCGTCCACGGTAATTAACTCTTCGTCGCATGCACTCCGCGTCGCGAAAGGTCAGGGACACCCTCCTAACCATTTTCTCTTCCCTTTTCTCCTTTTTCTTTTTCTCCTTTTTCGCTTCGTCCTGGCCCTATAAAAAGCAGGCGACGACTGCTACTGCAGCGCGAGCCTACAGCCCTGACATTAAAGCGTAACGATCTTGCAAAACATTCCCCTTTTTGTTTGTTTGGTTTCTTTCTCTTACATTCATCGTTACCATACGCTACCATCGCCGCGCTCCTTCTACGGTGGTTGAGAAGGTGCTCTTATTCAAATGCACTTATCCTTTACATCACATAGCGTAACACTAGAAAATTTCGCATGCGTTAGACCACTTCATATGTCCAGCGTCTTGCTACTGGCCAGGAGGAGGAGGAGGATAAACTTTATTTTCGTCGACAGATGTATCTGACGGTGTGGGGTTATAGCCCCATCAAGTGGCCATGAGCCCGTGGCGTTCGGCGACTTCTAGGGCTCTTGTCACAACCCGGATCTGTGTGTCCGAGTCGGAGCTGAGCAATGCGGCCTCCCACTGGTCTGGATTCGAGAGCTGCAAGCCTCTAGGGGGGTAGTCCCTAGGGCAAGCCCAGAGTATGTGGGATAGAGTGGCATGTTGGCCACACATTTGACAGGAAGGGGAGTAGACCCCAGGGTATATGCGGGCATATATCGCGGGGTTGGGGAAGGTGTTCGTTTGGAGTTGCCTCCACGCAACTTCTTGGGGTTTGGTCAGAGAACTATGTGCGGGGGGATATAGAAGTCTACCTAAGCGGTAGTGCATGGTTATGTCATGAAATGTGACCATACGATCTCTCGCCGTCCGCAGGACGGGCGACACCACAACCCGGTCGACGAATCCTCGGGCATAATTGTGGGCCGCCTCGTTGCCTGGATGCGACGAGTGCGCAGGGACCCAGATCAATTGGATCGGGCGGAGTTGAAGTTTGGTGGAGTGGAGGAGAGAGAGGGTGACAGGGGAGACCCGGCCTTTGGCGAAACTACGAATCGCCGATTTAGAGTCGCTGAAGATGGTTTCTGCAGAGGTGGAGACCATCGCCAAGGCTATGGCCGCCTCCTCGGCCTCTTCAGGCGATCTGACGGGAATGGAGCACGCAACTAGCGGCTGTCCACAGCAGTTTACAACCGCGAGCGAAAAAGCTTCGCGGTAGGGGTATTCAGCGGCGTCGACATAGACTGCTGTCTGATCTGTTAAATATTTTTTGTGCAGAGACTTAGCCCTGTGCTTGCGGCGAACGACATGATACTCTGGGTGCATATTTTTAGGAAGAGGGGTAACGATAAGGTTACTGTGGATATGGTGTGGAAGCTGGACCCTGTCGGGTGCGGTTGTTTCGAAGCGTATTCCAAGCTTGTCGAGTATGTGACGTCCCGTGGAGGTGTGAGTGAGACGCTCGTACTGAGAAGTGAGATGAGCTTCCGAGAGCTCTGTCACAGTGTTGTAGACCCCTAATGCTAGTAGTTTATACGTGGGGGTCCGGTGGGGGAGATGAAGAGCCGCCTTGTAAGCCTGTCGAATAAGGCAGTCAACGCGGTCGTGTTCCTAGCAGCTAAGGTAGAGGTAAGGGAGGGTACATGTGAGGCGACTGATAACAAACGCCTCAACAAGATGTCGGAGGTCAGCCTCTCGCATGCCTCTATGTTTATTAACAATGCGACGAATTAGACGAATGGTCTGCGATACAGAGACTGTAAATTTAGCTAGAGTGTCGGTGTTTTTCCGGTTGCTCTGGATGAGGAGCCCCAATACCCTAATAGTGGATACTTCGCGTATGGGCTGACCACTAGCAGTAATGCAGATGGGAGGATGGCCGTGGAGGACGGGCTGACCTCGGATGAGCAGCAGCTCGGATTTCTGAGGGGAGCACGAGAGGTCGGCTGCGGCTACATGGCGCTCAATGACATCGACCGCTTGTTGAAGTGCAGATTCGACCTCAGCATCGTTGCCTGTTGAAACCCAGAGGGTAATGTCGTCTGCGTATAAGGTATGGGATAGCCGGGGGATAGCGTCTAATTTAGAAGGTAGCGTGAGCAAGGCGACATTGAAAAGAAATGGGGAGAGAACGGATCCCTGGGGGGTGCCATTGCTACCGAGGTTTATAGGGTCTGAGAGGAGAGAGCCAAAGCTAAGTTCAGCTGTACGACCAGAGAGGAAAGTACGTATATACTCGTAGGTACGGTGACCAGGATTTAATAGGGAGAGGTTAGTGAGAATAGCTCGGTGCGAGACGCTGTCAAATGCTTTAGTTAAATCAAGCCCTAGAATAGCCTTTGTGCCCGCTCTGGTAGAGGGGCACAGTATCTCTCGTGAGAGCTGGATCATAATGTCTTGCGTAGAGAGTTTGAGCGGAAGCCAAACATGGTGCGAGGTAGGAGATGGTTATCTTCAACGTAATTATTGAGACGGTTGAGAATGACGTGCTCCATCAGTTTCCCAGCACAGGAAGTGAGGGAGATGGGGCGGAGGTTTTCGAGAGCTAGTTGTTTGCCTGGCTTCGGTATGAAAGTCACGCGTGCATGTTTCCATGCTGCGGGGATTTCACCCTCTCTCCAGCAATCATTCATAAAGGCAGTGAGGGCCTCAATGGACGGGTCATCTAAATTACGGAGAGTTTTGTTGGAAATGCCGTCCGGTCCCGGGGCAGAGTTAGGACGGAGCTGAGTGAGAGCGAATCTTACCTCAGCTTCCGAAATCTCCTGATCGAGGGCAGGGTTGGCACCGCCCATGTAGGGGGGGGGGGGGGGGGGAGAGGGTCCGGGGAAGTAGTATTGAGATAGCGTACACGAAGTTCATCGAGAAGATCCTGGTCTGAGCCGGGGTGTTGATGGACTATGCGGAAAATGGTGTCTCGTTTGGATGTTTTGCAACCGTCTGGGTCTAAAAGGTAACGGAGAAGGTGCCAGGTGCGAGTTAGCCCGAGCTGTCCACGCATGTTGTCACAAACTTGACCCCATTGCTGGGTAGTCAGTGCGATAGTGTGCGCCTCAATCTGTTTGTCTATCTGAGCTACTCTACGCCGAAGCGTTCTATTGTGGCGCTGTTTTTTCCAACGGTTTTGAAGGCTTTCGCGGGCCTGCCATAGGTGGAGGAGACGGCTGTCTGTATTGGATTGATCAGCCGTGATAGGTGATTCTTGAGTAGTATCAGAGACATCTGCCTGCAGTTTGGAGATTTATTTATTTATTTATTTACAAAATACTGCAGCCCGAGGGCCAAGCAGAGTGGGCAATTTAACAACAGGCAAAGATCACACCAAACTACAAAAAAGAAAGAAAGAAAACAGACAAACACTACAAAACACCTGAATGATCAACATAAAGGCAGTCAAAAGTAAAAGGTTGCTGTATGAACAACATTGTCAAAAAGAAAAAAAAAACAGGAAGAAATATTATAAAACACCAGACGTAGGATTACAAACAGAAATCAGATGATAGGGGACAAGCGTTCTTCAAAATCATGAACATTACGCGCAGAAAAGACGAGAGCTGGCAAGCTGTTCCACTGAGTGATAGTGCGAACAAAAAAAGAGTTTTTAAAAAGGTTAGTACGGGCAAAGAACGGCGTAAGGCTGTGGTCATGAACGTTCCTAGTATGCCGGGTTAAGCGTGGGCGCAGGTAGTCCTTGGAAGAGAAATTGAACTGTTGGTGATAAAGTGAAAAAAGAAATTTTAACCTAGCGAGTGCTCTTCTTTTTTCCAAGGATGGAATATTATTTACAGACATGATGGCGGACGGTGAAGCATTCCGATGATAACTGTTGAAAATGAACCGGATTGCTTTTCTTTGTATCATCTCTAGTGAATGTATATCTTTTTTGAGAAATGGATCCCATGACACACTAGCATATTCAAGTTTAGGTCGAATGTACGTGTTGTATGCCAATAGCTTCACGGACTGTGGGGAAGACTTTAATTTGTGGCGGAGGAAGCCAAGTTTCCTTGCAGCAGCAGCGCAAATTTTGTCGACGTGACTGGTCCAACTAAGGTGCTTATTTAATGTTACGCCGAGGTACTTGTAGTTGTCAACTTGCAGTAGGTTTTCGTGGTTCAGTGTGTATGTAAACTGGAAGGGATTCTTCTTTTTCGTGACCCGTAGGAGAACAGTTTTATCAGTATTTACTTCCATTAACCATTCCGCGCACCAATCTGCAACTGCATTAAGGTTTATCTGTAAGCGTGCTTGATCCTGGTTACTATTAATAGACTTAAAGAGAATGCAGTCATCTGCGAATAACCTAATACCTATAGCTGCAGTGTCAATGGCCGAAACGATGTCATTGATGTAGATGAGAAAGAGAACCGGACCAAGGACGCTACCCTGGGGCACTCCAGAGGACACCGGTAGAATGTGAGAGGAGCAGCCCTTTACCTGAACAAACTGCTGTCGGTTTGAAAGATAAGAACGAATCCAATTAACAAGGTTATCGGGGAGGCCAATGTTTCGAAGCTTAAATATCAGTTTACTGTGACAAACGCGGTCGAACGCTTTACTAAAATCCATGAAAATTGCGTCAATCTGTTCGCCCTTATCTAGTGATGAAGCAAATTCATGAAGAGTGGTCACGAGCTGCGTGGTAGTTGATAAGCCTCTTCTGAAACCGTGTTGAAAGGGTGAAATAATTTTGTTTTCCTCAAGGTACGAGACGACGTAGTTTGATATGATATGTTCAATAAGTTTACATAAGATCCACTCGTCCAGGTTATTAATCCGGGTAGGGGCGTTCTGAGCACGTAGGGAACGAAACTTGTCCAAAAAAATACTGGCCAAAAAATTTGCCTTGTGTATCGTTGACTTATTTAAATAAAGAAATTGAACTGGATTTAATTGAAGCTATGCCATCAGGGACGGAAGGACAAGGCCCCACCGTGCTTCAGCAGAGGACGAGAGAAATAAACCACCCTACTGCATAGCAGAACTACGTTTACACTTCCTTAGGCTAGCTATAAAAATTAGCTATAAATATCAGCGCTGACGGCAATAGTACGAGTGTGGCATTCCATCTCGTCGCCGCCAGAAGAGAAAAAAAAAGTATCCGTGAAAGTTAAAGGTAGTATGGCGCCATCTCGTGGTACGGAAACAAACTATGCGTCGTTGCATTTGACCCCCTTCGCATTCGGCATCAGCGCAGTGTTCAGAAGCCAGGGTTGGCGTTATTGATTTCAAGCTGTTTGCAAGCTGTTTCGTGACTGTAAGGCGCCTGCTCGTCACGGGCAGAGTTTTTTTTACAATTCCAGCGGTGGGATTCCACACAGGGCTTATCTGTAATACAAAAATACGGCGACCTACCCGCCACCTGTGGAATTCCCATGGACTATTAAGCGTTGCTTATTACAAGCATATGGTGGAGAAAGGAGTGCTCCTGGGCATCACGAAAGCTGACTGCCGAGCTGACAGGGGGCGCCACTATCTGCAAACTTCCGGGAGTTATCCACACATTTGTCGCGCATTTTGATGCGGAGTTTCTTAAATGGTATACAAACGAAGAAATCCGGCATCACCGTATAGTCAACATACGTTAAAAGGCGTAGTGTTCAACGACACGAAAGTCAAATCGCCAGACAGAAAGTTACCTATTCTAACGGGCAAAATATCTTTAGTATTGCACTGCTTTGCTCGGTGGCGCAGTGCCTAGGCTTCACATCACTATTTTAACCATGCAGAGTATAGGAGCAATGCATCTATCGCGTTAGAACTGACAGAGCTAATATCCATAGAACAGCGCATAACCAGCTGAGCTTGTAAAAAGCAGGAAACTAGTTTGGATCTACTTCTTATAAACTTCCTTTTCAAGGTTTAATACCAACTATGAACTTGATTGTCTTCTCAAGCGGTTGCGTTTTTCTCAATTTCCAATTGAGTTGCACAAGCTGCCTGCCCGCATACATAAGCAGATGGTATTGAAATTCTGTCGCCAAATCCGCTTCCGTTCGGGCCCATTTAACTATTACAAAATCATGCCGAACACCACCGCTAAGAATAACTGTGCACTGAAGAACCAGAAGTCACCATGCGTTGTCCAGCAGCACGAAACCTCTACTGGCCAGGCCGCAATGAAATTATGCATTGAAACAGATTCCATAAACGCTGCATATTCAATGAACGTTATTTGCAGTTTACGCTATATACCCTCAATTTTTTTTTTTCAGATGGCGTCCTGCTCACCCTCCACCTATTTCTTGACCGTTCCATAAACCCACAACATAGAAAAACCGGTACAGAAGCGATAAATATACTCAAAACGTACGTACACGCAGAACGTACGTATACGCAAATGAACAAGCGCGCCCATTCTCTCTCTTACTCCCGCGTAGCATTCGTGGCGGCGCCCACACAGCGCGCCAGACAGACGCAGCCGCGGGCGGCGCGCCACGCGAGCGAGCACACGGCGGCCGTCGGAATCGAAAAGGCATCTTGGACCGGCCACGGTATGTGCGCGCGTGTGGGGAGGAGTGGGGCACAAGAATGGCCGGAGGGGAAAACAGGGAAGCGAAGGGAAGGATGGACGCGGCCAGGGAGCAGACTGCGGCGGCGGCCAGCCTCGCCACGATCGATACGGAAGGAGCCATGGGACAAAAGGGGCTCTTCTCTCTTCAGCCGCCACCACTAGAAGGGAAGGACCGCGGCGGTGGACTTTCTGCACCCAGATATCCGTTTCTATTTTCTTCTTCTGCTTTATCTTCATTTCTTCCTCGTTCTTATCCCTTTTTCCTCCTGCTCCTCCTCCCTTTCCTCCTGCTTCTTCCTCTCCCTTTTTACGTGATCCTCATCCTTCCCATCTTCCCTCTTTTTCTCTACCCCTTTTCTTCCTCTCCTTACCCTTTCATCTGCTTTTCCCGCTTCGCAGTTGATCCGGACTCAAAGCATTTCCACATCTCACGGCAGGCATCGGCCCCCGGAGACCTGCGTCGAAGTGCGTTTCAATCTGCACGTCCGCGCCGATTGACGCGCCAAGACAGTTCCAAGCCGGCATCAGCGCGACTCGACGACAACCGCGAAAGACGGTGACAAGGTCGCTCGAGTAACTTTGTTACACCTGTTCACAGTTTTCTGAGCGATACAATTTCTCTAACATTTCGAAAGCTGCTGTTCGACGCGATGAAAACTACTTTCTGGGCAGCTTGTCTTTGCGGGGCATTACGAAGAAAATACCTACATCAGTTCACACCGGACTGCCTCTCGGAGGGAATGCACGGGTAGGTAAGCCACATTTCGCCAGAACTTTAAAAGAATATTCTGGATAATCGGTAAGATTTCCAAAGACGTTGAGCAAGTTTTGAATATGAGAGAAAAATAGACGCGCGTTTAACACATTCTACGGAACCCGTGACCTTTATTGTTCAGGTGCTATTAAATCTTGCATAACTGCTCCTGTCAAAAAGTTTGAAGTACGTGCAGAAAAATGGATGCTATGGTATACAGACTATGGAATCAACGTAAGCTATGGGTCTAGACAGCACATATTTCTGCATGCAGGTCGAACACTGAAAGAGCAGAAGCGGTGTTAGAGCAATGGTTAGTGACAGGCCACCGATTCTCCGGGGTCGTCACAGCCAGGCCGAGGTCCGCGGGTCCCGCCTTCGAAAGCTGCTGCTGCGACATGACGACGAGAAGGGACGGGCTTAGGAGTGGACGAAGGATCTATTCTACATATTTACAGACGTACATAATAAGCACGTGAAAACGGCAAGCAGAAGTAAGTACACGACAACACGCTATCCGGCTGGTTATATAGGGTACGTATGTGGACCCCAGTTTCATAACTGTGCAACTAAGTAAAAACGGCTGGACACACGTGATGTCTTGGGGAGCCGCTCACAGCAGGAGGTGCTATCCGTACACTCTCGCAGCTCTCGCGGTGGCGAGGAAGGTAGCAATGGCGATCTTGCCCCAGAGAAAGCAGGCCCAGCTTGTACAGACAATTCACCTGGCTCAGCAGAAGGAGCGCTTGCTGACTGTTCACCTTCTTCGGGACACAACGTCTCGTGGCAACGAAATGGTAGCCTCCTTCGTCGTTCTTCAGTACAGGAAGGATGGGAGGCTTCGTTTCCCGGGGAGGGGGAGGGGGGGGTCACCGTCTTAGGACCGCAGCTCTCCGTGTCAAAGGAACGGCTCCTTCCAACTGCCGCCACGATCAAAACAGGGAAAATGATATAACTTGTTCTCCCAACGGCTCGATTAACCTTAAGTGGTTACGCAAAGTTGTGTCCACTACGCCCAAACTGCTCGTCGGAGAGCCCTCGCTGTCGCAAACGAAAGTAAGACCTCTCCACTGCGACGCCTGTTTGTTGATTACCGCATACAGTGCTGCTGAAGAAAAAAAAAACAAAGAATCGGCTTCTAGTAGCAAGTTCATATCGAAAAAGCCCGCTTAGCAATATGAAACCGCCATTTCATGGACACACTACGCGAAAAGCAGATACCGTGTCAGATATTCTGAACATGGCGTTGGGCTAAACAATAGGTAGGCGTATCACTTCCACCCGCGAACAAAATAAAGAGCCACCCCGTCCTTGCGTTTATACATACATGTTTATGCATCAGCTTACAACCGCCCACAACTGCGACCCTCATGTCTGGCCAACTAGCCAAAACCACACTGTTCGGCATGTCGTCCACGTCTATCTACTACATTTCCCTTTGTAAACAGTGCCCTTGTAGTATCAGTCACAATAGACCAGCCCAGCTGAAGCGTCACAGCAGGTCAGAAGTTTCTCTCTCTCGCCTCCCCTTACGAGTGAGCACTGACGGCGGCCACGACAACTGTAAGCCTTCCATTCCTTAAACCAACCCTTCACTGAAGTACTGGAGCCTGTAGAATTACAATAACAGAGAAAGATTAAAACCGTCGGCTGTCTCTCTGGCCGGGACAATATAACGGTACGTCCGAAGCCTCGATTGTGCCACCAGAAACAAGCCGAGCCCGCAGAAAACGACATCCGACCTTAGCCATAGCCGAGACAGCCAGCCACGGAGGCTCGCGCAGGCAGCTGTGCCGACTGAAGCAGCAGCAGCAGCAAAACGTCAGACCAGCTGGCCCGGCCTCCCGCCCCCACTAAGAGCCGCGCAGTACACGGGTCAATATAGACACAAGGGAGACCCGCACACAGTGATAGGTCTCGCTCGCTCGCTCGGTGACACAAGCACCGCATCAGCGATCGACAGAAAGCAAAATAAACGCGCCGAACAAGCTCAACGAGACCGGCCTTGGTGGAAAGGGAGAGAGCCCAACAGTGGCGGTGGCGCGCGCGGCCGAAGAACGACTTCTTCTCTTAATAGAAACGCCGCCGCCGACTTTAGACAGAGGCGCCCAAAAGCAGGGTTTTGTTTCTCCTAGTCTTGCCACGCTTCCAGAGAGCAAAATCCAAGCTAGACAAAGAGAGAGAGGGAGCTAGAGAAAGAAGGAGGGAGAGATAGAGAAAAACAGACAGGGTCCAACGTGCGCGCGGTGGTTTTACCTCAATTTCTCCTCCCCCCCCCCCCCCTCCCCTCATTTGTTTACGCTCGCTGCACGGGCCCGCTCACTAATTAGGGTTCGCTGCGGAGGAAAAAAATTATATATTTTTTTATTCTTCTCGATGCTTCGACTCCTTCCGAGAAACGGGAGTAGCGGTGCTAAAGGGACGCCTCGCGGCTCGCGCGCTAGAAAGGAGTGAATGAAGGAAGGAAAGAAAGAAAGAAGCGAAGGCAGCGAGTGGGCTCGCAGTTTGACACGGCGCGGCGGCGGGCATCCCTTTTATTTTGGGACGCGCATATCGATTAGCTGGCACGCAGCTCGTCGTGCCTCCCCATCCCGAAAAAGGCCTCGCCCATTATTCTTTACAGCCCGCCTGACAGCGAAGCTCTCGCTGCGCGCGGCTTGCATACGTTTCGCGATTAGAAGGACAATTAAAATAAGGAGGAATGGCGGAAAGCTAGGGTTTCAATAAGAAGCTAGGGTTTCAATAAGAACCCCCCCCCCCCCCCCTCCCTTGCCCCAACCCCTGGCCATACAGGCCAGCACGCAGAAAGGAGACCGAAAAGAAGCATATTCGCACGGTGGTGACATCAGTCGCGTTTACATGATTGGGACAGAGGTCGACTCCAGTCCACTTTTTGAGGGAAAGTGCGAAAACGTCGAAGAAGAGAGTAGAGGACGAGTCACGCTTTTCCTTCTCAAAACCTGCTCTTCCTCTCGAAGAATCGACTTAAGACGCACTCTGTCGCAATCGTGTAAGCGGGGCTAGCGAAACATTTCATTTATCTAAAAGCTAAAAAAAAGCATTATAAAGACGGGAGTGCGGAATCAAAACATGGACTGTTAACACAAGGTGAAAAAAGGTATGCAATAAGAAGACGTATCAAAGAAAGCGAATACAGAGTCGTAAGCAATGTAGGAAATTACGAAGCCCCAACAATATGCACAAGACAACAAAAGGATATTCAAAGACGAAAGGCAAACGGTGAAATTCTCTCGAGACCTATACGCTATAAAGAACGCATTTGGAAAGACGGAGGTAACGGTCGAAAGATATATACACATAAGCCTGTTTAGCGCCGTCGGCAGACTGCTGCAGTCTGTGCGCGGTCTGTCGGTATACAGGGTGTTTCACCTAAGACTTTCTGCAATTTTTAAAAATAAGCTATTTGAATTAGATGCGCGCTTTTTCTGGCATAGCATTGTCAGTGGTGTAGTGCATTATAATGCAGCTAAGACGTACTAACTAGCAAGCTTGTTAACCAATATTTAATAGTTAACTTTTAAACTATTACCGTTGGGTTCCTTAATTACTGAGAGGCATGTAGCACACCGTAAGTAATGTCCATGTCCGTTTTTAGAATTTCGAGAACGCGATTATCCTCGGGGCTGTGGCCCAACAAATTTTGGCTATCTCGACGAGTTAGGTTCACTGGAGAGGTTGCTTTGCCTGCAAGCTTCTCAAACCGCATGTATTTTGGCGCGATGTAGGCGAAATTTGTTGGGCCACAGCGCCGAGGATAATCGCGTTCTCGAAATTCTAAAAACGGATATTGACATTACTTACGGTGGGCTACATGCCTCTCAATAATTAAGGAGCCCAACAGTAATAGTTTAAAAGTTAACTATTAAATATTAGTTAACAAGCCTGCTAGTTAGCACGTCTTGGCTACATTATGATGTACTACACCACTGACAATGCTATGCCAGAAAAAGCGCGCATCTAATTCAAATACCTTATTTTTAAAAATTGCAGAAAGTCTTAGGTGAAACACCCTGTATACGCCAGCGTCGTCGTATTCGCGGCGGCGTTACTGGCAATCTTCAAGCGCTAAGAGTGCGCCCATACGCACTTCCTCGGTTTGCGGGAAGGCGCTCAATTAAGGCAGCCGGCAGCTGAACAGGACAAAAAAAAAAAAAAGAAGCACCTCTACGATCATGATTTCTAACTAAAGCATCTAACCAGTGCAGCTGTATTGTGCTTACGCGATTTCCTAGGTCGGCGTAACGTAAACGTGACGTCACCAGTCACGTGATGTGTCACGCCCGCGACGTCGCTTGCTGGGCCACGAACAGCTTCGGTGTTGTAAAAAAAGGAAAAAAAAGAAAGACAGCTTATACATCAAAGTTGAAATACGAGCCGGAACCAAGGTCGTAGTCAAAACCGAAAAGTCCCTCTGGTCAAAAGTTGCGACTCGCGTAAGAAGGCTGTAGACAGAGCAGAATTCTCACAGTCAGCAGCATACCTACACTGTAAATAGAAAGGAGTAAAAAAGGAGTATACACTCCCTTTTATAAAAGGCAGTGCGCTAGAGGACATCTCACTCCCTTTTTTATTTCCATATAAGCAAGTTCGTGTTTAGAGGGAAGCGCAACGCTGTTTAATCGACAGTGAGGCTTCCGAGGGACAGCACATTAGCAACCTCGGCGCCACGAACGAATAATTCGTGCTCGCTCTGCGACGTACATTTTACTTTTTTGCCGCTGGATTCTTGACAAAAGGACAAATTAAAAAAATAGTTTGAGAACGTCTGCTGCATCAGCAGCAAAGACAATCGCGTGCGCAGGCGCCTTTTGAAGCGCGCCTCGCAACAAAGAAGTCACGCAGCCGAAAGCGAGCCAGCAGTCGCTCACGCATTTTGCACCGCGAAACACGTGTCCGCTGAGGTGTCCCCGGGAATTCCGAGCGCAAAGACTTCGATCGCATCGGGGCCCAGCGCGAGATAGAGACGCGTCACGCGATTCGCAGCGACGCGCGCTCGATATGTACTCCGAGAGGGCATAGCGACAGCCAGAAACGCGACCGAGCAATCGTGGCGTAAAAACGCTATACCGCCGGGTCGCATTAAGAGATGTAGCCGGACAATGAAGATGCGTGTTCTATAGAGGGAGCTCGCCACGAACGACGCCAAAGCCACAAGGCTGGCAGGCGAGAACAATAATATCAATAACAAAATACTGAATCCTCTACCATGAAACAATGCACGCACCTGCAAAATACTTGAGAGCCGGCGCTAGCGAATCGATGACCCAAATCCCAAAGACGTTTCGCAAGCACGAGTGGTTCGTCACTGTCCGATTCAACAAGCGCATGCGACACACCAAAATAACCAGTAGTATAGTAACGAGAAAAAGACTTCCCAGCGACGAATTGGCTATAGGCGGTGCACATAAGGCAGGAGGCAGTATAACGGTGGCAACAGAGAAGCAAATGGAGAAAAATTACAAAAAAAAGAGAGGGAAGCGGGAGAATTCAGTTCAACCACGGGGGAGAGCCGCGCGTTTTGCGCAAACAGCCGCGGTCCACTCGTGGGCAGAGCTCGGACGAGACGAGATCCGCGCGTGGTGTGCGTGCGCACGGGGGCGAAATATGCCGCGTCTCTCGTGAAATGGCGCGAGCCGCACGATGCCACAATATCGCACGCATGCAACGACCCAGGCAGAACACATAATCGGCCCAATATTGGAAATGTATTGGCAGAGGCTGATCCTATGAAGAACCAGAGTGAGACAAGCCATTTCCAATATTTGGCCGATTGCCTGTGCTGTTCGGGTGAAAACTGCGAGGACACTTTGGCGACTAAAGTGTTGAGAGGCGAAAGCCGAGGACACTATGCCGTGACGACTTCCGGTTGATGTGATGCCACACCGTTCTCGTGGCCATATCGATACCCAAATTATACATCTTTCGGGGATCTTAAGTGTTAATAACGCTTAATTACACATTTTTCCACCTAATTCGACACAAATCAGACGTTTTTCCAACCATTCTTTGACAATTTTCACTATGCCGTAACGACTTCGGGTGAATGTGACGCCACACCGTTTCCGTGGCTATATCGACATCCGCGCTATTCCGACGCAATTTCGACTTTTTTGCCTACAATTAATTAACTAATCAATCGACAGTCATCAAAATTGGCTTCTAGGTTCATTTTTTCCCGTGTATGAAGCAATCATTGATGTTCTATAATTTTTATTTCCCGAGTTAACGCGAGTTAAACGCTGCCAAAGCTGTGACACCCTCTGCTAATGGACGACAGTGTGAGCCATTAAAGGCTCTCGCCTTAATACACCCCATGCCCAATAACTGTGCAGTGTCGCGGATCGTGTACTCACCAACCTGTTCGCGAACCTAGTTTATGGGGTTTAACGTCCCGATGCGACTGCAGGCTATAAGGGACGCTGTTTGCGAACCTGTCCGGACGAGGTCGACACCGACTGTCGCGACTAGCGGGCTGTTGGGCCTCAACCAACCAAGAACGCCCGTTTCAGGAGAGCGCAGCTTCCTTTAACTATATACATGATTTTAGTTTCGATACCTGGGCGCCGCCATGTTTGTTTTACTCGAGCGCCTCCTACCGCCGACGCCATCTTGGACTGATAATTTGCAGCCGGTGGGCTGCAGACGAAGCAGCGTGCGATCTCTGAAAGTGTCATTCGCCCGTTTTATTCCTGCCAAGCCTAGAAATTTTGGGTGGGCGTTCGCCTCGTGTCCATCCTTGTGTGTGCTATGCCATTAGCTCCTGCAATAACCAACTGGGAGCAAGCGACCATTCCTCGACGCAGCGAACGATCATCATCGGTGAGTGCCATGCTCGCAGTTCACGCGTGCTTTTTTGTCGCCGGTTGCCTGTAGGGCGAATGCGGCACGGTGTTGCATGTTAGAAAAAACGAAAGCAAAATGTGTTGAAACACAAGGTCGCGGAGAGCAATGAATATGTAGTTTTTGGTAGAGCGCAGTTTTTTATGAACGCTTTCGCTGCCTGCTTGAACATGGCGAGTGTGACAGTTTAGATGCTGAGCTTGCGACAGAGTACCCCGTTTACAAACTGAACATTTTGGAAACAACGAGTACATGACCGAAACGAATTCACTTTTGATGATTACAATGTTTGTTTGCGGAGATACGCGCGATGAAATCGAAATACGGCCCGTCCTGCCGCTTGCGCAGGGCTGTTCGTACTACGAGCAATACAAGCCAGTTGACTGAAAGCAATTCGCAGTCTCGCGTTCTCCGCTCCAGCCAGTACTCACTGGTGCACAAATACCAGAAAATGTGCAATTATACGATCTAATAGGTTGGTACGCTAATGGAACGCTATTACCACTTACTGACAGGACAAAATCGCTCACCTGTGTTGAGAATTCCAATCTCAATCGGGTAGGGGCACTGCTCAAGTCGCTGCATTTGTTGTATCTCTGGCAGGGTTATGCATAGTGTGGCTTTTTTTTACAGTGCATTCGATGCGATTTCAGTCGAATAATTTATTCCAAAGCATGGCAGAGTTTACCGTCCTGTGCATGCCATGTATTTTTTCATCTTCCGTTGCCATGGCTGCATTTTTCCTCACTTTGCAGTTGGGTAAAAGTTCATGTCGCCGCTTCTATTCATGCCATGTTGTGCAAATTAAATTAGTATTTTGCGCTAATGACATGTTTTTTTCAGGTGGCGATCTCCACACCCTCCCGATATTGACGATCATATGGGGCGGCGAAACGAAGTTGTGGCCAAATTTGTGAAGTCCTCACATAGTGTACTGCTGAATTAAAAGAGCTCTGCCAAGGCCGTTGAAATACTTGATCTCTTAAAATTATGCACATAGTATAGTTTGGTAGCCCAGGCGCTGCGCTTCGTTCCGCGCCCGATATTAGGCACAGGCAGTGGGTTTGTTTCTGTCCGCATTTCGTTCACAAAGTGCGCTAACGTTTAAGCTTTTTGTTGGCGCAAGTATATTTTGTTCACCAACTACGTCCACTGCCAATGCAACTCGGGACCGGTGGAAAAGCGGTGAAGAAATGCACACCGCAGACGTGCTGAGACCTTCGCATAACATGGTGCGCGTATACATACTGGCGGCGTTTGTTTTTTTTTTTCTACTTTCGTCGACTATTTCCGCAACGGACAATAAAACAATGATGTCTAGAAGACGTTGTTGTTCCGTACAACATTGCTGCGTTTGTTGCACCGACGCAAACACGCGCTTGACCGGTAGCTAAGCAGCCGCGGACGTTGCTCCGCGCCGGATTATCAGCCCAGGGGAGGACGGCAACAGTGGGGTGTCGCGCAGCGCACGTGTTTGAGAGTATTTCTCCCTCTCCTGCCCGCTCCTCGTAAAATGGTGTATAGTCTTCGTGACTATACAGCTAACGCCAGCTCAATAGTTTCCCCAACGCTGCACGATGAGACGGAAGAATACCAGAATACGCACGCAATGCAAGGCACAGGGGACTACACGAGACGGAGCCGAAAAAAAAAAAGACAGTGAAAAGAAACGCGCCGGTAGATGACCGCCGGCGTCGGCAACGCGGGCGAGACAAAAAGCGTATGCGTGCGCACGGCATTCGACGGGTTTTCTCCGTTCGCCCTCACCCCCTTACGCTCTGCCTCCTTTACTCCCAGTTTCTTTTTGCTTCAGTCACGTATTCTGAAGTGCCCGGGCGCTAGCGCCGGAAAAGCTCACGGACTATACGCAAAGTCGAAGTCGCGCAATCTCAGAAGCTTAGTACAATTTTTCTACGTGCATTTTCTTTTTAATATGTGGACGCGAGTGGAGATCA
This sequence comes from Amblyomma mixtum, assembly GCF_055824585.1. NCBI lineage: Eukaryota > Metazoa > Arthropoda > Arachnida > Ixodida > Ixodidae > Amblyomma > Amblyomma mixtum. Next base: position 300,456,017 of record NC_143013.1, read on the forward strand.
CAGAGTGAACACTTATGCACAGAAGAAACAAAAGCAATAAGACAGTTTTTCGATTAGGCTATTAGGCGAAAAGGCGGTCCAGAGGGAAAAATTGAGATCGCAACGTACCGAGTCATCACGAAGTTTCCCACGAAAAAGTAATCAATGGGGCGGTGAATTTAGTCCCTTTCTCGGGATGAAAAAAACAAACAATGACACAGCGACACGAGGCGAAAAGAAAAGAGACCAGAAGAAAGCAAAAGAGCTGTGTGTGTTTGGGGAAGGGGGGAGGCAACCAAGCTGACGGCGCATACAAAATCTCGTCCACCACACCAGCGAAAACGAAAAAGGCCTACTCCACTCCACTCGCTCTCTAAATGTCCGCAGACGCCTCACTGTAAACCACAAAAAGTATAATTTCTCGCTACGCCATAGGCCGCATTACAAACGGACGGGCATGTAAAAAGAGTATCGGTCAGTCAGTGGATTTTAGCCTTAGCGTGTACGAGGTCACAAGGAGCCAGAAGCCTCAAAAGACACAGCAAATAACTGCACGCTGACACCGGAAGGTGAAATTATGCGAAATTCAATACACGCTGTATAAGACAAAGAGAAAAAAAAACGGAAGAGAACAACGAAAAATATTTACACAAGCTATCGATAATGCAGCACTGCTCGACAGAGAAACGACCAAGCGAGAACACTACCCCCGCGTCGACGGCAATGAAAATAACGCGCAGCGCTTCTAAAGCCAACGTGCAGCTAACAAAGGCCGAATTCACAAGGCAGGGAGTTCGAAATTTCGCATGTAAGAATGTTCGGCGATTGGTCAGCGCTTGGTCATCCTGCTCAGTACCGAGTACTTAGTTCCAGCATATACTTATAGTGGCGATACTTGGCAGCGATGCCTATAAACGCGACACCTATTCGCGATAACTAGTAGCGATGTCAATTAGCGATGTCGAGTAGCGATGCTAAGTATCGATGTCAAGTAGCGATGCTAAGTAGCGATACTAAGTGGCGATGCTAAGTGGCGATGCTAAGTGGCGATGCTAAGTGGCGATGCTAAGTGGCGATGCTAAGTGGCGATGCTAAGTGGCGATGCTAAGTGGCGATGCTAAGTGGCGATACTAAGTGGCGATACTAAGTAGATATGCTAAATGGCGACGCTAATAGCGATGCTAAGTGGCGATGCTAAGTAGCGATGCTAAATGGGGATACTAAGTAGCGATGCTAAGTAGCGGCATCTAGTCACGATACCTAGTCCCGATAGTGAGTCGCGATACCTCAAGACGCCTTCACGCGACAGCAACCTCAAGAACTCGGACCTATGTGCCAGGGCTAGCTTCCACGAGGCTGCACGCTTTTATTATCATCATCATCAACATCATCATCTTTGTTTCGTAGAACGTATAAAATACATGTTTCCGGCGATGGGAGATAAAAGCCGTACGCAGCAGGTCGACAATGTTCTCCTCGGAGCAGTGCGTGGAAATGAAAGAGCGAAAGCTGCGCCGCGTTTATTAGCATTCCACTCTCGTGCTCATCGACCGATTGGCGGTAGCGCGAACAAAATCGCGAACTGCCAAATACAGCCGCGCAAACCCGCTACAGCGATGTAGGTTGCTGGAAGATTGTGCCCAGAGACAGATAAAAGAAAGAGGTTGGCTAAATCACGCATCATTCTTTTCCTGGTTAAACGTAAGCGATGTGTTCGCGTGCATGCCGAACATCGTCCTAGTTAGCTTTGTTGGAACTCAATGGATATAACAGCTAATCATTTTAAATGCGGGCTGAGTTTATATATCAATAAATTAAAAAATAACCTGTGCTCCTTGGTTTCTGTGGCTGTTGGCTTCTCTCATATATATATATATATATATATATATATATATATATATATATATATATATATATATATATATATATATATATATATATATATATATACCGGGTGTTTTATTTTTAGAAGGTCCAAAATTTAAAAAAAAAGGTAAATTGCTTTAGATTTATTTTAGCACTGGGGCTATACTGGAGGCTACGGCGGGCGCCAGGAAAGAGGAAAACTGCTTTAATTAGTTCGCTGATTAACTAATTACGTTAATTAACTTTTCTAATTTTTGTTTTAGGGGATATGTTGTATTCGCAGAATTGGAGATCGTCCTCTAAACAGTCCAACCGAGAAAAAACAATTTGAATTAAAAAATTTTTCACGCACGTTACGAGGCTCGAAAAATTCACCCTGGTAGGCATCTTCACACCGTAACCCAGCGGCGGGAGCGCCTCTGACGTAGTTCACTCCGCCCTGCGCTTTGCTTCACGCGTCTCGGACTGGCGGCCTGCGCTATCGCTGCTTCGCTCCGCGGCCTCACGGAATGCCGCGCTGGAACAAAAACGCATTGACACAAAATGCAGGGCGGACTCGGCGGAGCGAGCTACGTCACAGGCGCTCACAGACGCTGTGTTACAGTGTCAAGCTGCCTACCAGGGTGACTTTTTCTCGCTTCGTTACGCGCGCAAAAAATTTTTTCATGAAAATCTTTTTTCTTGGCTGGACTGTTTGGAAGACGATCTCCAATTCTGCTAATACAACATATCCCCTAAAATAAAAATTATAAAAGTTAATTAACGTATTCAGTTAATCAGCGAACTAATTAAAGTAGTTTGCCTCTTACCTGGTGTCCGCCGTAGCCCTCAGTATAGCCCCAGGGTTAAAATAAATCTAAAGGAATTTACCTTTCTTTAAAAATTTTGGACCTTCTAAAAAAAACACCCGGTATATATATATATATATATATATATATATATATATATATATATATATATATATATATATATATATATATATATATATATATAAACAACCCGCGCAAGCAGGGGCTCAACGATGCGTCCCAGCGTAGTTTGGAAATAGATAGGAAGCCGCCATAGAATCATTCATTACTTCCATAGGATTAGATCGAAATGAAAAGCCTATAGACGCCATCCAATTTTAAAAAGCTGCGCTACGAACTTGATTAGCTTCGCCCACAAAACATGATGCCGGCTTTTTATCACACACACGAAAGAAAAAAACGCTGTTCACGGCATACGCCAGTGGGCGTTAGTCAATGGAGACGTTACCTTCGCCGAGTCGCCGCAGTGCTCGAGGTGTTTTTACTCAGATGGAAGTTAAAAAACAACAACAAAAGAACAAACATCGAGCCATCGCCATGATAATGCGCGTGGGCGACAGTGTTTGCAGAAGCGAACGACTAGAGAGAATAACAGCAAACGCAGCGCTAAAAATATACGCGGAAGGGGGGAAACGTTTTTAATTAAAACGCCACGCGAAGCAGGATGATGTTTGCGAAGACTGCGACAAATAGCCACAGCAAAAGTAATATGAACACCCGCACCCCTGCCACTCCATATGAGATTAAAGCACGCGTAAAGAGAGACGGGGAGGGAGAGAGAGAGAGAGAACAGCATATTGAAAGAGCATCTCTTTTTAAAAACCGCTATCAGCGGCAGACAGCTATTCTCCTTCAGTCTTTTAAGGGCACCTCCTTGGAAAATGGAAAGATTACAGACCGAACGCTTTGGCGCGATTATTTTTATTCGGAATCGACGAAACATCGGCTGACACTGCTCGAGCCCCGGTAGTCTTCATCGGAAGGTGTTCGTTACACTCACGCTTGTCGAAGCTGCAGCGAGTGATGTCGACACTGTCGCCAGTGTCTCGCCTCCGAAGGCAGTTTCCCCAGCCCCATCCTCCTCCTGGTCCGAGGTACGAACACGGACCACCGCTTCACCGAAGCACCGGAACCTTTGTAGCGTCACAAGCTCCGTAGGTGCCCGACTAAACCGCTCAAAAACAGTCTGTGGCTTGGGGACTTTTTATTACTTTTTAGAATTTCGAAAATTCGGCTACCATCGGCGATGTGGCCAAACAAATTTTGGCCATTTCGACGAGTTACGAGCACTGGAGAGGTTGCTTTGCCTCAGTGACGCCAGCATAACGTGGTTAACGCGGTGAGCGGACGTCGCAGCTGTCACGGTGCGCCTGCTGCCAGAAATACCAAGTGTACTCACGCGATCAACCATAACAAACTCGCAAGCATAACCGTTACTTCCCATCACATAGCTCCCCCTGGGAACCGCGCGTTCAATAAGTCATCAATATTACAAGCAGACACGAAAATTGATTACCTTCCAGCCTTTGATCTCTTGTATGCGTGCTTTCCGGGCGATTAATACCAGGATGTTTTTTTTTTTTTTGCTCTTTGCTCGTGTCTGTTAACATATTATAATTCCTGTTGTCGCAAGGATGAACCATACATAAGCTAGTCTCCGCGGCGTGTTGTGTATCTGCGTCTTTGGTAACCGTTCTTGCGCTCAAAAATGGAAAGGGGAGTTCTTCGCACAGGCAAAAACAGAAACAAGCACGCGGTGGCAGTTACCATGGCAACCGCGGTGAGAATAAGCGCACGCACGTAGGAAAAAATCTAAAGTATACATAAAAGACTGTTGGAGCCACCACTGAACAGGTTCCCGTCTCCATCTCCTCTCAAAACCTGCGACCTCGCTACCTTGTCGCGGGCAAAACGCATCAGCGGCGATCTACAAGGGGCGATCACCAGTCAAAACTCACTGCGCCAACAGCAGGACAACAAGTATAGCGAACCGAAAATTACAAACACACCGGGAGAGCGAGAAGGGCACGCACTCCCCGGTGCCAAGGCGCGAGCGAATGGCGCGCAGACAAGCGCGAAGAACAGGCACCACGCACGCACAGAAAAAGAAGACGTAAACAGAGACGACACCACTGTGCCAAGGGGGAGAAAAGAAAGAGAATAGAAGCGAAACGAAAGAGAGAGAGGAAAAAGAAAGAACGACAACGGAGCTGCTGCCGGCGTCCACGTGAACAGCGGCAGACAGCGGCAGCAAACAGACGCGAGCTCAGCGCAACGCGAAGGCACTCACGCGTGTATTGTCGAACTGAGGGGACAAACGTTCGCACACACACAGACATGCACGCACGCAGACACGTGCAGGGGGGGTGACAGGAATAGGGAAATTACGCCACCACCCCCGGCATATACGCGCAAGGCGCGAGGAGAGAGCGCGAATAGCGAAAAAGAAGAAAAGAAGAGTTGGCCAACAACACACGCAAGTGCATGCATCCGTCTCTTCCACGAATATGAAGGGCAAGCGGCGATTAAAAAAAAAAAGGAAAAGCGAAATAAGAGAAAGACGCGGACTAAGAAAGAGCACAAGTTCAGCGCAGGCAGAGAAGAAGCAAAACGCGAGAAAGAAGGGAGGAGTGAGAGAACGGCAGAGGTGACGAAGAAAGAAGAAGGGGGGGGGGGGGGGGGGTATGTGGAACAGAGCAGCGCGGTGGAAATAGGGCGTTCATTATTGCGGAGCAGCGCCGGGACGTCGGCGGAAGGCAACGCCTCGGCGAAGCGAGCAGCGCCGGCACCCAGCTTGTAATAATAGCAGCGGCGTCGGCGGCGGGAAACACGTGGTATCCGTGCGAGCGAGCGTGCGTGCGTGCGTGCGTGCATACACCACACAGCACGCAAGCTGTACAGCTGCACACGCAGCGCCGACTTTCACCCATTTGCGTGCGAGCCAAGACGAGCGTCCGGGCGTCTAGCGGTCACGCGGAAAACACACGCACAAGCGAGTTTGGCCGGCAGGAAGACGGCGAAAGGAGCGAAGAACGGCGACTGAGCTGAGGAACAACAGAAGCGAGCGAGCTTGTCATTATCGAATGGCGCACTGACCTTGGTCGAAACGAAGGCCGCCGTAGAAGAGGAAAAGGGAAGGAAGCAGAACTTCCTATTCACGCTTTCCTGTTTCTTGTGTCGGTTGTATATAGACAGACTCTTCGAGAGGGGTCCCGACAAAAGTTAAAAGCTACTTTCTTATACTGTTACATCTAAAGAGGGCTGTCCGTTTAGCACTCAGTGCTATCGGAGTTATGCGAATACTGTAGTTCTCACACGCGTCATCCCACTACCAGGCGCTTTTGTTTCACTCTCTTATTTAAGAGTGCTGCCAAACAGCAATGAAAGATAGGAAGATAGGATGACGACGAAAACACAGGTGCGAAGAAAGTTGGACAATGCTACAGCACAAGAGATCCCTCCCGCGCATACGCCTACGCGCCTATATATGCGGAGCTCATTTACTTTTGTTAATTCTCTACTTAACTTTTGCTTTTGGTTGCAGCAAACCTCCAATCACTGCAATAAACGAAAGTTCCTCGTTGACGTAGAGGTAGCGTGTCCGTCTAGTGACAGAAAGGACAGCGGTTCGAATCACGCTTCGGCCATTTTTTTCTTTTCAAATAAATTGGTTTCCGTTCTTCAGTCGGGCTGAGGTTACGACCATGTGGATGACGTCACAACCATGCAGAACTCTGTCAACGCTGTCTCGACCTGTGCATGACGTCACTGCTTGTGTGAAGACGTGACAACCCTCTCGGCCAATGAAACTGCACTTACGTCACCAATACGTCCCGGCGCTCTCAATCAAACGGGCCTTTGTAGTGACACAGATGGACGCCAGCTTTTCTCGTGAACGGGACCTCTAATGCCACCGCACTAATACGTATCTGGGCAGTGTTGCGACTCAAACATATCTGTCCTTATCCCTTGCACCGTCCTTGCTGGCTGCGCACCGTATTGTTTTATATGGTTAAGTATACTACGCTTGGTCTCTCTCTTCGCAAAAGACACTTTGGCAGAGTTCGAGCCCCCCGATCCTTGCACAATGCTCTTGTCGAAGGAGGCGCAGTAAGCAACAACACCTCTGCCAAAGGTTGCGAAAGCCGCCGTTCACATGACTCAACTTGTTACCGATGCGAGCGTTCGTGGGGTAATCCCGTGACGATCAGCAAGCCTCTCAATACAGTAAATCAAGAAGTACTACGGACCTCGCTGTGAAGGTCTTCCAGTTGTGCTGCCACACGCTGCAGCTCCACCGAGCGAGTGCTTCAAGATGTTCTTCTATAAATACTTCGGAACAACAATCTGTTCCCTAACCTCATCTGTCAGGAAACTGCGCAGCCAAATCCGGTCACAACGTGCCGCCAGTTTCTGGATGTCAGCAGAGAGTGCCACCGTCTATACGAGCTTCGCAGTTAGCTGCTGACGGTGTCTTGCAGCTATTATTTAATCCCGACATATATCTCTCTAACATCTGAATACCGTGAGCCGCGTGACAACCAGCTAACCTCCCAAATTTGGTCCAGTAAGTGTGCCGAATCTGGATACACCGGCCCTATACGGGGAGTTTCGCAACTCGCATAATCAGAAGTGTTCTGAAGTTAGCGGCCAAGTAAGCCGACAGGCTGGAAGGCTAGCACAGTGTTCGTGCGACAGACGGAGTGGCGCCCCGCCTCAACCGTAAAAAACAGGACGTCTCTTCCGGCAGCAGCTGACGCGCGCGTGCGCAGTCTGGAAGCGGGCCATTCCACGGGAGGCGTCAGCTGCGCGCGCTAGCGTGTGGCGCTGCTAGACCGCGATCTCTATCGCCGCACATCCGTCGCACACACGGCAGCGGTATACGCGAGGCGCCCGAAAACGAGAGACGGCGCGGCGAAGACGCATCGACGAGCCGAAATAGCGAGGCCCCGCTGCGCTAATGGATGAGGAGCGAGCACCGTACCACGCCGTGCGGGAAACGGAGAGATAAAAACAGTCGAAGCCCCTAGCGCACTACCTTCCATCACAAAGCGGAGCGCGCTGGAGGACAGCATAGCCCCTTTTTACTCCCATACAGGTGTATCTGTGTTCAAAGTGTGGGCTGATCGAAAGCAGGTGGTACACGAGAAAGCCAGCCAATGTATAAAAAAAGTTGGAACCGAGGCCAAAACCCGTGGTATGCAGTTAACAAAAGGCCGCGTTATCAACGGCAGCATACGCGAGATTTCCTCTGGCGTGAACGGATTTTTTTTTGTTTTTGTCTATGTTATTTTCCTCCACGATCAGCTAGCACGTTACGCACGGTTGTCACTGGCTTACAATAATAGTACTAAGAGGTCAATATAAAACACTTGACACCGATTCCCCGTAGAACCCGAAGAGGTGTGTGTGTGTGTGTGTGTGTGTGTGTGTGTGTGTGTGTGTGTGTGTGTGTGTGTGTGTGTGTGTGTGTGTGTGTGTGTGTGTGTGTGTGTGTGTGTGTGTGTGTGTGTGTGTGTGTGTGTGTGTGTGTGTGTGTGTGTGTGTGTGTGTGTGTGTGTGTGTGTGTGTGTGTGTGTGTGTGTGTGTGTGTGTGTGTGTGTGTGTGTGTGTGTGTGTGTGTGTGTGTGTGCGCGCGTGTGTGTGTGTGCGCGCGTGCGTGTGTGTGCGTTTGTGTGTGCGCGCGCGTGCGTGCGTGCGCGCGTGTGTGAAATTTTAAGAGGAAACCCGCACCAGCAAACTAAAATAGTCTTAATTTCAAGTGAAACAAAATGAAAAGGTGTACAACACGTCAAAATTTTTCCGCGAAATAAATTAGAACAGAATTATGGTTCCATTGAGAAAGCGATGAGCTCTTCGTTTGTTAATAAAAGCAGGTGAGAAAGACAGAAGCGAGAAGCAAGCGTCAGGAAGCAGCGCCGAGAAGGGGGAGGCAAGGTCATGAAGATCCTGAGGAGATCTTGCAAAGGAGCTCGGAACGCGCCGCCGCGCACTGAGAGGCCTCACCAGCCGCGCCGCCTTGTATCCGAGATGATGCGGCTCGCGCGACATGCTCCCGTCACATGAGCGCGACCGGGGACACGCCGGCGACCCATCCCTCCTTCCTCCCTCCCCCGTGCAACCAGCCAAAATAAACTGAACGCTGTTGGCAGCGGACTCGCGGCAGCGCAGTAAAGGCAGGCTGAAGAGAGGGGGGATTCCCGACTACCGCAACACGCCCGTGATAGCGGAATGAGTAGAAGCCGTGCGTTTGAAGCCACGGTCCACTGTCTTAATCTCCACTGCGTGCCCTGCGTGTGTGTAAGGCGACTTACAAAATAACCTTCTGTACTGTCCCCAACATGACGCTGAAAGGCGTACTGCAGTTCGGGCTATAGCTGCTCGATGATTCTTTCGAGACATCATCATCATCATCAGCCTGACTACGCCCACTGCAGGGCAAAGGCCTCTCCCATGTCTCTCCAATTAAACCTGTCCTGCGCCAGCCGCAGCCACCATATTCCCGCAAATTTCTTAATCTCATACGCCCACCTAATTTTCTGCCGTCTCCTGCTACGTCTGCCTTCTCTTAGAATCCACTCCGTTACCCTTAAGGACCAGTGGTTATTTTGCCTTCGAATTACATGCCCTGCCCAAGCCTACTACTTCCTCTTGATTTGGACTAGAATTTCATTAACCCGTGTTTGATCCTTGACCCATTCTGCCCTCTTCGTGTCTCTTAACGTTACACCTATCATTTTTCTTTCCATAGCTCGCTAAAGACGGACAGGAAGAAACTAGCCGACCGGACTGCTGGAAAGAGCGCCCATCCCGTCTACTAGTATCTTTTTGTTACGGACCGTCTTCAGCTTGTTGAGAGACGTGTCCTGCTCGCTTGGTTCCCTGAAGTGGGCAGGGATGTCTAGCTTTCCCGCGCGGGAACCAGACCAACATGAAGTAAGGCTTCCCCGGCTTCTACTCCGTTAACTCAGTGACAACGGTAGGTAGAAAGGTTTCTCTTTTAGGCGCGCTCACGAAACATGAAGGGCACTTGAATTGCGCCACAAACGGTGACGTTTCTTTTTTCATATCAAGTGCCGCTTCGACGCAGCATTTATAGTGGCAGGAGCTAGTGGTATAGCAGCAAGGCTAGTCTCGCCTATAACCGGTAACTACAACAACCTCAGGAAGCCGCGTAGTGAATGTGAGGTTGTCCGCAGCAATGTCGAACACTACACGAAGTTGAACACACCGACTCTCAACCAACGCTTCACGATCTGTATAGCCACTCACGACTGGCGACACCGCCTCGCGGTCGTGTGATTAACCGACAAACACCCTCTGCTGTCAATTTTGCTTCAAATTAAATAAAAAAGGGAGTGAAATGGGAGTCACGCGTTAAAAGGGGAGTCACTCCCGAAGCCCTTCATAACGCGCACCAGTTATGAAGTAATGCTTCATTCGCAGCATTGCTTCCGCGAAGTGCGCGTGCGTGCTTCATTGCTCAGGCACGCTAATACGGCTCGCGTGGGAGACACGCAAGTATCGCCTTCTTTTTTTCTCGGGAGGAGGCTCGCGCACTCTACACCGGTGCACGGATGGAGCAGGTGCGAGGAGACGCGAGCCGGGGCGTCCCAGTCCTCTTTGTGCGCTTAGCGTACGCGCGGGAAAGCGCTAGCGCCGCCGAAGCGCGAAACCCGAGACAAGGCATGCGGCAGCATTAACGGCATCGCCTCTGGCGCAGCTTCCGCCAGCCAAACAGCTTCCTCCGCCACCTTTTCTCTTTCCTTTATGGTTTCAACACTATAAATATACATCCTCCTCCCTCCTCCTCCCCCTCCATCTTCCTGAAGCACGTGGGACGGAAGAGATGCGACGCGGAATATCTCCGCCTCCTATACAGCAGCGTGCAAGCCGCGACAATAAATAAACAAACAAACAAAAGGCTGAAAGGAAGAACGCGGATGAAGCCTTCCTCTTCCCGGATGACTCTGGGGACGACGTCAATGCGCTATATACTGTTTGGAATCACGTGGGCGCCTGTCGTCCCAGCAGGAGTAAACAACGCGCACAGCCAAGGGGAAAAAGGAAAGTTTGAAAAGCCACCCGGATTGAAGGAGGAGGAGCCGGCTGGTTGCAAACACGCAGTGCTGCGCGCAATGTTGTTATGAGGCCCCACATCTATAACAGATTACATTTCAGACACGCGAGGTTTGTTGTAGACAAAATGAGCCAAGAGTGTCAGAGGAAGAATCGCGTCAGCAGCGCGTATATGTTTACGCTTTCGAGGACGCCGACCAAAACCGTGTTTACCCCTTCCTATCGTCGGAGTGAACGTAATCACGTTCACTCGGCTGTTCTTGAGCTGCAAGATCCATCAGCGAGTAATGACGTCACGCCGGAGGGGGATTACTTTCAACCGCACAGACTTGGCTTCCGGCTTCAAGGTATACGAAGAGGAAACGCTACGTCTAGCCGGATTACGAGAAAAGTGTCCAGCGGCAGAGAGTAATTCCTACCGAGAACAGAGCTTGAATGGGAAGGTAAACTACATTAAACAGAAAGACATGATGCGACGGCAGTCGTGAACGTCGTTAATCGTGCCCGACAAAGCGAATTCTTGGCCGGCCACGACCGGTTCATCTTTTTCAAGCGCAACACTATTTCAACTGCAAAGTAAAGCCGAAATAGTTAAGCAACGCGGACAGTGCTATACGAGAAAGGAATATGAGAACGCCATCAGGCGCCGCTCGCTTCGCACGCTGACAAGTCGCCCTTCTTGAAGCCGTCGTGCGCAGCGGCCTTTCTAAGCACTGCCCATGAGTACAAGCTCTCGGGACAATTGGCGCTCTTTAAGCGAAAGGTGATGCCGCCATATCTTGAGAGGACGGCTTCGCACATGGAGGAAAAAAAGAATGTCAGCAAAGAGCGTTACGTCACGCCACCAGCCTTCACCAGACAAGCTGTTGTTGTTGTTGTTGTTGTTGTTAGCCTCGTGCAATGACACACGCCCACACTAGGGGATCGTCCAAAAATTGGGGTGCACAGAGAGTTTTTTTTTTCAGATGCTGTCCTGAAGCCGTTCCCTGTCCTCTTTTTCTTTCTAGCCATTCCAAAGACGACCATATGTCACGGCCAAGATTCGGCCGCGGCCAATAAAACGCTTCGCGGGACGTCACGTGGAGGCGGATTTCTGATTTGTCTTTATATAACTAGGCTTCGAAACTGTCCCGCGATGCTCTCCCTGAAGTTTTTTTTGTTTTTTTTTCATGGTTTCACAGCATGTAAATCGTGCATATTATGGTGGAGCCCCCCATTGGCAAATATTGAAACCAGAAGCCCGCCAGACTGGGGAGTCCACTTTCACTTTCGTTCGCTTTCTCCGATTCCCTGAGAGCCCGGGAAATATCACATCTCAAAAAAAAAAAAAAAATGACGAACACTTGCCGCGCTTAGCGGAGGTGCAAAACAAGGGAGGAAAACAGGAGACTTCATTCACGATTTTCTCAGCACTGTGTCCATTTTCTTTTTTCCGCAGAAAAAAGGAGGACAGCAGTATTTAGGAGTCATAATATACAGTCTCACGTATGCTTGTTTCCCAGTAGTGTAACTATCAAACAAAGACACTCCACGGACCAACAAGCTACACCGTGCACCGCAGTTCGCGGAATAAGCCTTTCTGTTCGCAATTCCGCCGTTCTGTGCCGATCAGGCCCTCATACAACAGGTCTGCAGGGCAGTTCAAGCCAGTGGAGCCCTGGAATGAGGACCTGCAGCCCATAAGTTCACACAACTCCCCTTCTCTTTAATAAAGTTTTTCCTCCCCCTCCTCCTCTCGATGAATTCAACACACATTTTATTATGAAGAGCCCTTCTTCCCGCACGCGAGCTCATTTCTTTTGAGTGTCGAGGCGCACACAAGAAAAACACGAACACTGCATCACGGGCTTACTTCAATACGCCACGTGTGCTCCAAATCCTAACATGGTTAGCCTCCGCGTCTTTTATTTCTTTCTTCCTTTCTTTCACTTTTATCCCTCTCTCTCTCTCTCTGTCTTTCTTTCTTTCAGGCTCTTTCTCTCTCTGTCCATACGCGCTCAATAACGCTCCAACAAAACCAGGCTAACATACTTTGAAGCACGCTACTCGACCCCGAATTCAGTCTATTGGAACGTTGGCAGCGTGTGGCGTTGCGTTTCGTCAAGGACAGTAAGCCGCTATCACATCCTCTTGAGACGCGGCAATGGAAAAATATGTCCAATATACTGGACAAGGGAACCGTACGCACGGCGGCCGAGAAAGCAGATTTAGTGCAACACAAAGCGCTTTCTCAGCTGCTTTTAGATCTCCACAGCTGCAATCTAGTGAGTGTGGTCAAAAGCCGTATACTTTCTCTCTTTTTCTTCATGAGCTCTCCCAAAGATAGGCGTCAAATGCGAGCGCGTTTTCTGGTGTCGATGAAAAAAAAAAAAAAAAAAAACGTCAGGCAAATCCAAAGACACACTGTCAGTGAAGCTTTGGCCGCCGCCGAGTCCCAAGGGGTTACGGCTGGCACCTAGAGGGGGGAAAAAGCACAAAGTCCTGCGACCCTTAGATTGACTCTGAAATAAAGTTTTTTTCCATTCATCAGGCAAATTCAGCTGCACTTCACCAAGCGGTACAGCACTTTACGAGCGCTAATAAGAGCTCGTAACGGGGAAGCTCACAAATACAAGCAAACGTTTGAACGAAAAAGTAGCTAGAATTTTCCTCTGTGTTCCGAAAATTTCAACATTTTTCTCCGTAGCATACATTTCCCGGCACACAGCTAAAAGTTCGATATGCAACGAGAGGTTTTTAAATCATGTTCTGGAACCCAAACTACCACATCCTACATGTCTGAAAAAGCAACGAATAAAACATGAACACAACTGACATTCCGTATCACAGGAGGACATAGCAATCCCATTCCGGCGCCACTCTACAGAAACCTGAATTTCGTCCATCGCCACCGGCTGAAAGCCAGCCTGCCGTTGCCAGGACCGGCCAGTCCCCTAGCGGCCCGCGATGAGAATGGAATATAACCGAATAAAAATAATCGTCGCATTAAGCCGGCTCTGACACGGAAAGCGTCCCCAACACCTAGGTACTACGTGCGGTGCTTTGCGCCCTTCCGAAACGTTACGACCTCACGAATAACAGCTGGCATTCATCCATGGTCAATGAACTGTGCAACCACATAGTTCTCTTACCCGCTCAAGCCCGCTTGCAAGAATGGCCTCTTTTCTCGAGCAGGGGTCATGAAAAGCGAGAAGCGAGTTTAAGTTGCTTTCCCGACTGTTTTTTAGCCGCGAACCAAAAACCACAATGGACCAGCGTATTCGCAAGTCACGCCCGCAAACCGAGAAAGCGTGTGAACTGAACTACAGTGAGAACAGTGCCGCGCGGTCGTTGCGTGCCGTTCCAGACCCCTCCACGCTGCCGCAGAGCCCGCTCATTCCTCATAGATGGCGCGCCGAATCAGCGACCAGAGCCCTTCACTGCGCCGCGCACGTTTGATGCACAATTCTCCGTCCGCACTAAGCTCCCGCGTCAGCATCCTTTGCCGCTGTATAGGCTGCGCTTCGAGCGCGGAGCTCTCAATAATTGGGCACGCTCGCATCAGGAACGGCTCAGTGCGCCGGTATGAGTAAATTAATTGACAAGCTATTAATCATTTATCGAGAAAGGGCGGCTCGCTGGCCTCTGCAAGGAAAAGCTTGCAGACCAATCCGTGCCACGCCTGGATTACCCCGCTGCATGAAACGACAGTAGGACATCCTTTCTGCACTATAGCTTTTCGCTGCAATTCTAACGGAGCTTCCACTGCGGTCCATCTATTCTTCAAGGCTGCCATCTACGCTCGTATATAAAATGGTGCTCCTCCGGGTGAGCTTAGACCTACGCAGGTGAGGTGGGCCACCACTGATCCATGTTTTACAGCGCTAACTGTACAAGGGTGTACTGGTGCACCTGTGCACTGAGTAAGCGCAGGTGCAGAGCAGGCCTAGACTAACCTTTCAACCACGGACAGACGGACGAACAAAAATGAGCGGACGCGACAGACCGGAGAGCGGGAGCCCGGTCATGGGAAGGTCAACACGTGACCGTATCATACATTTCACGAATTAAAAAATAAGAGGGGGAGGGGAAGGGGGGACGGATGAGAAGTCAGTGGAATAAACCCTTCCGAAGCAGGGATAGCGCAGACATCCAGACTTCTTTCCACGTTAGAGACAGACAAAAGGCACCGCCCACAAACATTCAAAAAGAAAGCCTCCGGCGCGAATGACGCGTCGGGAAGCGTGCAGTCACGAGGTGGGACGGGGGTCGGCTCCGCAGACAGCGGCGGCACGAGTCCAGGAGAGAGCTAAGGGGTGATGCAAAAGGGGCCGGCACGGTGACGCCGCGGCAGACACACGCCAACGACGGCAACACGCTCAGCGTTGCGAGTACTGCAACCGCGGCCGGGTTGGGGGGAGGATGGGGGTGGGGAGATGAGACAGATTCCGGCCGTTCCGCGTTCCTGCTCTCGCCCGCTGCGGTGCGCGAGAGCGCCCCAGCAGTCACGGAGAAGAAGGAGAGAGAGGGCGCCGGGAGACGACGAGCACAGCCAGCGATGCTGCCACGGCACACAATGGCAAGCGAAGCGTCCCCTGGACCCGAAAGCGAGAGCTCCCGGCGCTGCGACTCGAGCGGCAGTCGCGAGGCGAGTCTGGAATACGACGCAAATGAGGGAGCTCCCACGGGCACAGGGTCTGCCAGAGCCCGTGTTTGCGGGTCACGAGCGGGTAAACATCTTCGATATTCCGCGCGCTGGGAGAACCGCCAGACGCGGAAAACTTCCAAGCCTTGGCGGGGGTCCTCGTTGTTTAATTACGTAGTGCAGACAGCGCTGATATCAAGGTGGTCGCTTTGGCGTCGGACGAACTAGAAGAATACTTTTTTTTTTTTCTCTCTTGGTGTGGCGAAACAACGGGCCAGCTGCGCACATGTATAAATGCGATAGCTTTATACGGCGCATTGGCAACGAAACGCGGAGTTGTCCAGACGAAGCGGTCCAAAAAATCTAATGACGTCACCATGGTCCCAGACTGGTGGCTCAGAAGCAGGGCGGTGACGTAAGGACACATAGCGTTCGATAAAATTCCTCATGGCCGTTTCTTTCACAAACTATCTCGCCTAAATCTGCACCCCTTGATAGTTAATTGGATACGCGCCTTCTTAACAGACCGCAATCAGTTCGTCTATGCTGTCACTCGTCATCCCTTTTACCTATGATATCTGGCGCCCCCAGCGCGCTTCACTAGGTCTCCTTCTTTATATGGTATACATTAATGATCTATCAACATTTCTTCTAACGTCCGGCTGTTCGCCGACGAATGTGTCATATATCGCCCTACAACAAATGCATCAGATAGCATCACCCTCCAAAATGATCTTTCACAAGTGCAACATTGGTGCAACAAGTGGCTCATGTCTCTTAATATTTCCAAGACTTCGTTGATTTCCTTTCACCGTTGTCCTAACTTTCGCCCGCCTGTATGCACTTAAAGTAACTCTCCAATTCCTTCCGTCAATAATTATAAGTACTTAGGCGCCCATAGTTCAAGCCACCTAACTTGGAGATGCCATATCACCCGCATAACCAACTCTGCAAATAGCATCCTTGGGTACCTTCGGCGCAACATTACACTGACACCCAGTACTCTTAAATCACTAGCCTACAAAACGTTCGTCAGACAAAGACTCGAATATACTAGCACTGTCTGGGACCCCCATCAAAGTAATCTATTCGGTGCTATTGAGTCAATCCAGAATCGTGCCGCCAGATTCATCTCATCTGACTACACTTATCATACCAGCGCATCTCACGTCTGAAATCACGATTGCAGTTTCCCACACTAGTCACGCGTCGTAAATCAGCGTGTCTCGGTTTGTTTTACAAATTCTTTTCATAATTTTTCAACAGCTAATCAAATCATCCCGCGCGCACATCGCATTTCCTCCATAACCATCCGATAACTGTATATACCCAACGTGCCCTTACCACAACATATCAGCACTAATTTTTTCTGAAGACTGCCCGTGATTGGAATGACTGAAGAGGCCGCCATCATCAACCATCGACTTTTTCAAGTCCGCTATCGAAGAAGTGCTCTCATTATTGTAAACGGCTGTCCATCTTTCTAAATTATGTAATATATTCTTTTTGCCGTTTTACCCCCACCCCTCATGTGATATCCCGCACGGGATCTTTGAGGAATAATAAAACATAAAAATAAAACAAAATGTATGCAGACACGCAATGGCCTTAAGGTCAGAGGCCTATACGATGAAGGCCCTTAAAGCAAAGGCCTTTAGGGTTAAAGCTTTTAGGTCAAAGGCGTTTGCTCCTAAAATTTTCACCCTACTTTACGATAAAGGCCTTCAAGGTAAACGCGCTTCATAAAAAGGTCTTCACCCGTAAAGCCCTTGGTCTAAAGGCCTTTGAGACAACGGTACTGGTTTCTACCTGGTACTAACTAGAAAAAAACATAGTTAACTAGTAGCCCACTAAAGATACAAATGCTTTCGCATTCACAGCACTTAAGTAGTCTTAAGTGCCTTGTGTATTTTTTTTTCTTTCATTCGACCTTTTCGCAAGTGTTAACCGCAGTGTAGCCTTTTATTCGAGTAGGTTGAGCTTAAAGTGATCACCTTCATAGTGATTCTGACTGTACGCTTCCATATGTCCGTTCGGTATAGGCCCACCGGAGTCCGGACTGGAAAATACTGTGCGATGTCAGTGCACGTAAAGAGCCCCAGGTGGTCGAAATTTCCGGAGCCCTTCACTACGGCATCTCTCATAGCCTGAGTTGCTTTGGGACTATAAACCCCCATAAACCAAACCATAAAACTATCGTCACGTGCGAATTCCCGCGGGCTGCCTTCCCTGCGCATCCGAAATGACCGACCTCGCGCGCACCGAGCGGCAAACAACGTTATCGTGACGGACATCACGGACGAGCTGCTTCGATATTTCTATCTGGGGACTCTGGTGCGGGCTAAAGCCCCTCAAGTGTGGGCAACCCTCCGTTCCTTTACGCTGCTCGTGGCGAGCGAGCGACCATCGCCTTCTTCAACATCGCGTCGAGCTCCAGCCATGCTCCTTAGCGGCGTCGATATAGAAGTGCGGGGAACACTGCCATTGCGATTCCTCAGCCGCCCCCTGTGAACGAACAAGGTCGTCAGAATAACGATTACCTGCGCCGAAGGAGGAGCCGAGTGGCTTCCGAAAGTAGCACTCAGGGAGTGGGTCGAGTAGGAGTATACTTAAGCCTCAAGCGGCACATTCTCTCGAGATGGATCGTGTCCAGCCTACTGAGAAACGGGAAGGCTTCGGGATTGCGGCATTCCCGAGCGCTATTTCATCACCGCGGACGACGGTCATTCTATGTACGCGGCTAATACGGTCTACCACATCGTAGATGAAACGAGAGTACTGAAGGAATGCGACAGCCGTGATTAAAACTGCGACGGGAGTGAGCTCAGGCGTAATCGGCGGCCAAGACGCCGCTATTCCTCCGCGTTCTATGATGCGCCACGAGCACTGGCAGTGTGAGTAAATGGCTAGGCCACAGCGCGTTTTAGCCTGTCAAATAAAAGCCCCCCCCCCCCCCCCCCCCCCCTTACTATAGCGGGGGAGGGCGAAGATATACAGTGCATAGCTCTCAAAAACCATCAGCTCCCCGACAAGTAAAAAAAGAAAAAAGCTTGCAACCTTGACAGAGCACAGGACGACAAAATATGTCTCTTGCGCAAGTAACTCCCAAACTCAAACACACGAGCCTTCCAACGTTGTCGAAACCAAAGCGGGGACAGAGAGAGACACGGACCCATTAGTCTCACGCACGATTCGTGCAGTCTGTCCACGCTTTGTGTGCGCGCATTATGTATGTACACACTGCCCGTGGCTCCAGGTGCGCACTGCGCATAGCGCACACACCTGCACACCTGCACACACACGAGAGGGACATCCGCCTTGTGTGACACAGTTAGCGGATCGACCGCGCCGTCCCAGCGCGCCCGGTGTGTATACACACAAGCGCAGAACAAGGAGAGTATAAGGCCGCCAGCCATGCATTATTTCTGCGTGACGTCAACGCCTCCTCTCCCATCCCTTCCTCCTCCTCCTCCTCGCAGCGTGAGCACAGGAGAGTAACGGCGACGTACAGCCCGTCGCGTGTGCCGCACTCGCCAAAGGAGAACATAAAGGATAATTACTCCGCCCGGGAGCCGCGCCAAAGGTCGCCGGATCACTCGGAGAACACGCGCGCACTTCCCTTCCACTCTTCGTTCTATCTCCCCTAGTTCCGTGTAAGGCCGAGATCCACTGCCTCGCAGTGCATCACGCGCACTCCAGGTGCACACATGCACGCACACTGCCCAAACACGGGTGCAGCATACGCGGTGGGGAGGCTCGAGTAGGGGCGCAGGTGGTAAACAAACAGGGCCCGATATATGAAGTGCACCCCCGAATCGCGCGGAGGGGGGATTGAGAGAAGCGGGCGCCCGTGATTGCTCGCAGCGGAATAACCTCGTCGAAAGAGCTTGCTCGCCCATCACTTCCCGTCTGGGTGGATGCGCCCACCTCTTCTGATCCATGCCTGTTTGCTCGCTTCCCTCAGCTCGACCCGACGTGTTTGTTTCGCTTCGAAACGCGCTACAGATGGCAGTGGAAACAGATTGCTCGACGCGAGGGATGAAAACATGCGGCCGGTATACTGCGCACAGGCGGAATCGATGGGATCCTACTGTGCGAAAAAGAAACGAGAGAGAGAGGGGGAGAAGCAAACGGCTCACACAAGCCCTGCGGCAGTTTTCAACGAGCGAGGCAGTTAGGTATGCATGACAGGTCCATGCGCATACCGCCTTTATATACAGGGTGTTTCACCTAACACTTTAAACAATTTTTAAAAGTAGGCTTTTTGAGTTAGAAGAGCGCTTTTGGGGGAATAGCACTGCCAGCGGTGTAGTACATCAGAATGCAGCTGAGACGTGCTAACTAGCAGGCAGGTTAACTAATATTGAACAGTTAACTTTCCAACTATTACCGCTAGGCTCCTTTATTAGTGACAGGCCTGTAGCCCACCGCAAGTAATATCAATATCAGTTTTAGAATTTATAATACGCGGTTACCCTCGGCGCTGTGTCACTGTCTACATCGCACTAAAATGCAGGCGCTTTCGAGAAGCCTGCAGGCAAAGCAACCTTTCCAGTGCACGTAACTCGTCGAAATAGCCAAAATTTGTTGGGCCACAGAGCCGAGGGTAACCTCGTTTTCAAACTTCTAACATCCGAAATCGATATTAAGTACGGTGGGACCTCTCAATAATTAAGGAGCCTAACGGTAATAGTTAAAAAGTAAACTATTCAATATTAGTTGATAAGCTTGCTAGCCAGCACGACTTAGCTGTGCTCTGATGTACGACACCGCTGACAATGCTGCGACGAAAAAAAGCGCTCTTCTAACTCAAGAAGCCTATTTCCAGACTTCCTGTATACACGACTATCTGTACTCGCTGTTAAGCCTCTCAGTACGCTTTGTCGCTGTAGACTGCACTTCGAGAGTGGAGCTTTTAATAATTTCGAACATCCCGCACCGCGAGTACACTGCGCGCTACCAGCGAACTAATTAACTGTCAATTAATTTGTCAATCTCGCTTTTCTTAATTGTCAATCAAGATGGCGAGCTGGACTCAGTGAGGAAAGAAAAAAAAACAATGCGCAAAAGAAGTGAATGCCACGGAATGGAATGGAGACTTATGAAACAAAAATGGCGCATACATCCGGTCCTTCCCACATCACGTATACCCGCCGCGGTGTCTATGAAGTGCAGCTAGTGCACGCATTTATCCAGCGAAACAAACGTTTCCGTGCACAGATACCCAGGAGCGCATTGTGCCAACATCTTGAGCACATGCAATCTTGTTTTCAGATTCTGGTAAACGAGAAACCAACTCGCCCGGTGCCGGTGAATCTTTTTTTATTCCGGAGACTATATTTTTTCGCTAAAAACAAACGAAAAATAGGTATGCGAGCGTATACAATTAAGCGGCCGCAGTTCCCGGGAGGTTGAATAACGCAGTGGTGAACAAACTTTTCATGAGCTAAATCAGCATCAACGAGGGCACGTCGGCACATGCGTAGAGAAATAAAAAAAAAAGAAGACAAAGAAGAATGCACCGGGAACAGTCAACCCTAAACGCGCTCGCAAAATACACACAAGCACCCGCAAAGCGCAGCGGGAGGAAATTGTGCTGCTACAGCATTAGTAAAATTAACCTTACAGCAGCGCCGCGGTCAACCGTTAGCGCCCGTATAGTTATATACACCCCCAGCAAATACCGCTACATTCGCGCACTGCACGCAACCCAAGCGCACGGTGGCCCACATCTCCCATTCTGACGACAGGGGGTCAGACGCTTATCACAGCCACGCAATTTCGGTGCAAGGCACAGGCACAGACACCAGCCACGAACCATGCCCGCGCGTTCAATCGATACATCATCGCCTCACATCACTCCCCCTTTTTCTGCTGCGCGACCACGCCCACGTGTCCTTCCCGGGGAACATCGAGCCCTGCTCGTGACCTTTCTTCCTGACCCAAACGTGTCCTCCTCTTCCCTCCCTCCCTACTCCTTTTCCCTCTCGAGGCAACGACAGCCTCCACGCACTCGCCCCGCTTAAACGCGTGTGCACGTACTTGTAACGGCAAAGCAAGAACCGCTGCCCCGCATCGAATAACTGTCCCGCAGAAGCTGTACACTGACCCCTGAACTATCGAGACACACTGTCGGTGGAAAAGGGGGAGGAGCGGGACGGATGGGGAAAACGCTTGGACACAGAGAGAGCGTATACCGCGCATGCATGCGGGCCAAAGCGTGCGACGAGCTAGGCACGCCCTGGGTTTCCCCTTATTCCTGCGCGGTCGTCGCATTAGCGTTGCACGGCCGTGCTCATTATACGTAGGGTAATTAGGGCGCCATATCACATCGTGCCCCGCAGAATGAATGTATGTATACACACCCGCACGCTGATGGCGCGTGGTTAACGGGATTAAACGTCACCAATGTTTGGAGCCGGTTAAGTTAACGACAGTGAAGGAAGTAGAGGTACACTAGCGGTGCTGTGCCCGCCCTGCTTTGGCTCATCGACTGCCGCAGCAACTTCGTGATTTTGCGGAACTACGACTCCCGTCGCGGCGATTTTCTGGCAACGATTGTGCACGTTAAGTAGCGCAAGGTGGTCTAAATTAATCCGCAGACCGCGGCCTCCAAGGGGACTCCTCTTCTATCTCTTCCTACTTTCACTCTTGCCTTCATCCCATCCCCACCCGAAAGTGAGACAGTTGCTGCGCCGCTCCTTTCCTCACAAATTTCTGTTCTTTTTCGGCAGTTCTGGCCGACTTTCGACTGGTACACAGCAACTGCACTTGAGACTCAGAAAGGTGCAGGAACATTAATTTTTAGTAGTGAAATTCGGAGAGTTTTATATCTTCGGAGTAGAATCCATCGCCCTGTAGGCACCATGCCCGATCACTGCAGCGCTGAAGCGCTCGGTAACACGATGCGTCTTTTGCACTGAAGGTGGGGGGATCTCAAGGGGCAATTGTAGTCATACCAAGGCGAGTGCGAAATGAATTTCAGTTTCTAGCGCAGCCATTTACGGCGGCTGAGACGGAATGTTTACCACCGCACTGCGCGTTACTATGCCACGTCTACATGCAGCTAGTTACGTGAAAACTCGTTTGATATGTTCGAATGTGTTAGGTTATAGCACAGTGTAGGATAAAAAAAATATAAAGAATGTAAAGAAAGATCTTGCACTTACGGTCCATGCCCACTCTTGAAAACGACTGCGTCTACCGATTGCTGATAAAATGGCCCTATATATGCCACAATCCGTCAAGAAGAAAAGAAAGCATGCGCGACATGCGCTCGACGGAAGCGTCGCGTTCTAGAGTTCTCGACATGATTTCACATGACTCGCTAGACGCGACATCTCAAAAAGAGCAAGAGCGGCGAACTTGACAGTCGTCTCTCCAGCTTAAGCTTACGCGTTGCTCATCGTGATATGTGGACGCTGCATGATTTGCTTCTTACTCGCACAGCCGAGCCCTTACGGCTTCCCTAAAAATCGAACGACTTTGGAAGATGGGGACAAAACCTCTCCTTTCCTTTCTGAGGTGGCATAAGATACGACCGAACAGCAAACTATGCAGTCTGGTTACTTTCGACAAAGACGGTGCGCAGTTTGATGCAGCACTCCACTTCCAGCCGAGCTACAACAACAGTGTGCACTAAAACGCAGTGATCGGACAAAACGAAACTATACAGCTCAGACCTGACGTATATATAATGCATGCGAGATACGCACTTCCAGTGTACGTGAACGGTACGTCGTTGTCACTTCTATATCGAACAAAACGCTTACAAGCTGTTTGACTCAGTGGCACGCCATGACCAACGAGTGAGAGCAGCTGTCGATGCTTCGACACTTCCCCAAAAGGACAGCGTTACTTCATTTCTGGGTTATCCCAAACACGTGTGCAATGATGCACTGTCAAAAGAACAGAGGCCAAAGAAGCTTCATTCTCGGCCATTTTGTGTGGCTCATTACACACGGACAAGCACGAGCGCTCATGATTGCCTACGCTTCCGCCATTCGCCTCAATTTAATGCGAAAACATTACTATAGTCCCATTACGAGAGAAGCCGGGCGGAGTGTGTGGTTGCGTGTGCTCGCAGATGGTACAGAAAATA
Source organism: Amblyomma mixtum (assembly GCF_055824585.1). Lineage (NCBI taxonomy): Eukaryota > Metazoa > Arthropoda > Arachnida > Ixodida > Ixodidae > Amblyomma > Amblyomma mixtum. The sequence goes on from NC_143013.1 coordinate 300,479,475, forward strand.
TCCCATCCATGCCAAGAAAAATAGGGTGACGCCATCCAGAGGCCGTATGACGCACACAGCAAGCCGAGCATCGCCACTTTAGACAGTCCTATACATATCGTTCGTCGATATACACTCGCCACTGGCCAACCTCAATGTGGCGCCAGTTTTCCCCGACTACATTCGTACCAGAAGTGCGATGCAACTGTTTGTCGTACTACAGCGTCCCGGGCGGTGTCATACGATTTCTCGTAGCATATAGTTTACATATGCAGTAAAGTTGGAGACTAGCTCGCGACAGGGAGTCGCATACTTACTGGTGCCATATACTTCGAAAACAAAAAAAAGACAACGCATGAAATAAACTCAGCTCGTAAACCAGAACCAAACGTCTACGTCTTGCGTCCAAGACATGCTTTCATTTTTTTTTTTTTTTTGCTCGCAGTCGCCAAAACTTGTCTTATACCAACACGTCCATTTCGAACGCAGTTGCGCACCTCAGGTCAACTCTCACCGAGTTCTGCGACTTCTGTATCGAACTGATCAAGGGTGACAATTCGGGCTAGTTGGTTTATTAGGAAGAGGCAAAGCAGCGCAGAGAACACTGACCCATGTGTCCGTCCTTCCCCAGTCGTCCGTGTTCTTTGCGCTGCTTTGCCTCTTCCTTGTCCAGCGAGCGTAAAAGATCGTGCATTTTCGCCCGTTTTATTTATTTTTTCTTTTGCGCACCCGCACCTCGCAAAATTTTGGCATCGACTATAACCTTCGCACAACGGCTCCCTCAAGCGGGGCATTTTTGCCGCTGAATCCGCGCACACAGAAACTCAACTTCTTTTCACATCGGAGCACTCGAAGAACGCGCAAGTGCGAGAAGAAAGCGTCCTGACAGCATCAGCCTCATTTAGAACCGCGCACCGGGCAGCAGCGGCAGCACCTTGACGCGATTCCGGAAGCACGCGTACTCTCTCTGTCCAGTGCGGGTATCCCCCATCCGAAGTCGTTCATCATCGCCGCGCTCTCAATGGCAACACCACCACGACGTCGAGCACCCGCCAACCAGCACACACAAGCCCAATTGTTATGGCGCCCCAGCAGCATCAACGCCGGCAGCGCACAGCCGTGGCGATTACTCACCTGGCAAGGTGTTGGCCGCACGAAGGCGACGGCGCCGCCGCAGCAGGCACCCGTCGCCATTCATCACCGAGCAAATGGGCAAAGCGCAACAGGGCGCGCACGCCGCCGCCGCCGCAAGAGCAACACAAATCCCGATCTCAGAGCTCGGGACGAGCAAAGTTACGAGCGCAATTTGCCCGGAGCACGCGAGCCGTATACGTACGGTGGCCACGGGCATGGCAACAGGCAGCGCGCGAGCCCAGCATCCCCCCCCCCCCCCCTTTCCCGTGTGCATAATACGGACGACTATGTACTTTGGACGCACAGCACAGAGGCATCAGAGCCACTGCAGCCGCGGCATCCGTATCATTATGCAGACATCCAGCAGACCACCCTCTTGCCTCTCGTCGCTGGCTCTACAGATATCACCCCTTCCTCTCTCTCTTCTTCTCTTCCACTAGAGCCACCACGTGCGCTCGGGGTTATCCGCGTAAACATGTCGCAACTTCAGTACAGGCCATACGCCATCAGGCGCAATAGACGTACGTGTACATTATAGGCCACCCACCCTCATGTAAGCTTCCCAGCATGCGGCGATGGAAGGAGGCAGGACGGGAGGGTAGATGTAAAAAAAAAAAAAGGTGTGTGTGTGTGGGGGGGGAGGGGGGGGGAAGAAGAATGGGCGACTGAGCTATTGCACGCGACTTGCAGCAAACGCATATATACTAGCAACTGACGATGATGTCGCCGCTTTCGCATGTGCACTGAGTGCCACAATCAGGGAGTCGTCATAAAACGAAGAAAGTCCCGTCACTCCGCATATTGCGCGCCGCTGGCAGATCTCGAGGTTCGTACGAATGCACACACATTCTCGAGCTCGCGCTCTGCCCTTAGTGGAGATTGAGACGAGGCAATCAGAGACGGGACCTACCGCATATATACATTGCAGCTGACGCGCGCAGCAAGAACGCGCATATGCATCGGGGAGTAGTCCGAGTCACTGGATGGGACTAGATATGAACGGAATATGCAGGGACATGGGTGCATTCATCACTGCGCAATGCCGGCCACGACCGAGCTTTCTCCATCTCACAGCTCCGAGTGGCGTAATGGAGTCCGTCTCGTGAAGGCGAAGCCAGCAGGCAGTCGCTCAGGCCGACGAGACAGAGGACGCTAAGTATCGCCGAACGAGGCAGCACATAAAAGGCAACAAAAAAGAAAAAAGCGCTCCGACATTGCGTACAGCGAAGCACGTCTCGCCCGGACATCGACCCTCAGTGCTAACAAAAACGAAACTGGTCAAGAAAGGGACAAAGAAAGAAAATTTATTCTACCCTGTTCCATGCTTTCCTATTTTTTAGTCTCTCCCTTTTTAAGACGGCGGCAAAGCCAGAATAAGATGGATATATACTCCGATTATTGCCAACCATCAGCTCGACTCATTACGGCAGGGCTATAACCAGCAAACCCGCTTGGTCGAACATAACGCATACGAATACTAACTATGCGAGAGTTATTGCTCATGACGTCAGTTCTTTGAGCTTTTCGTCGCATAGACCCTGCTGACACGAGTGCAGCCGGGCATGCAGCCGGGCATTCAGCCGATCAAGTCTCCCCTCTAACTTGTCGTGCTCTTGTAACTCGCACTCCCCATCCATCAAAATAAGAGGCGCTAGTGTAACTGCCGGGACGCTGACTAAACGCGATGACGACTGTTCATTGAGGGGGCTATGCGCGAGAAATTCGAACAACTATGCGTTTACTCTCTTTTTTTTTTGCGAGTATGGCGTTGTACACTATACTATAGTCATGTGTTAGCACTAGTGCACTGCACGGGCTCGGGCCGGCCCGAAAGCCCGGGCCCGGCCCGGCCCGCGGGCCGGGCCGGGACATGATTTGTTTTGCCGGGCCTGGGCCGGGCCTGAAGTTGCGGGCCCGGGCCGGGCTCGGGCTTAAAGCGGCGGACCCGAGTCGGGCTTGGCTCCGTACAGAAACGGCTGGTGTCCGACTATTGCAGAGTACACAACTATTGCAGAGTACACAACTGCGGCATTGGAGCAGCGACACGGATGAGCTATGGGCTATAGTACGCACTGAGAAAAAAAAAAAAAAACTAAGCTTTACTACTTGACTTATTTATTTCCTTATTTCCACGCCGCGGTGGCTTAGTGGTCAAGGCGCTTGATTACTGAGCCGGGGAACCAGGGTTTGCTCCTAGCCTCGGCGGCCGCATTTCTGTTTAGGCGGCAAGCATGACACCATGCACTTTGCAGTATCACTACTCGTTGAAGAAACCCAGGTGGCCGAAATGATCCGGAGCCCTCTTCTTCGGTTTCTCTCACAGCCTGACTCCCCTTGGGCCCTTAAGCCCCAAAAACATAGCGTTTATGTGATAGCTATATTTTTCTCGTGTGAGAAAATTCTCATAGTAAAGCGCATTTGGTTTTCATTTTGATCAGCTGACCGGAACGTCTCGTAAATGAAATAGCCACAAAAGCTCGCGACAGTTTGTAAATCTCATCTCATAACCACATCTATTCCTCCTCGCTTCTTCAGCCTGGTTGTCATGACAAGTGTTTTGCCCTGTAAGTTATCACGTGGTTCGCGCGTTATCTTCTGCTCCACCAGTAAGAGTAAAATTCAACCGGTCTTAATTGGCCATTGATCATTCGTCATCCCAAAACATACCTATACACTATTAGAAATGCATTCGGGAAGAACATATTAGTTTACGACGCTTATAGTCTTCAGAACACACACCGCGAAATGCTCAAGGCTTTTAGCATTTTGTTTTTGCTGAAAGGCGACCAGTTCGGCTATGAGTTCAACCTGTGAGATCGCGTTCACTAAAATTGTCATCCCACTGCTTGCTAGGCAGCTTTAATGTTATACTTCCGGGCGGCAAAATATAACTTATTAAAATCATGGGGGAATGCAAAGTAGTCTGTTACGCGCGTATGCAGCCCTTTTTATTTGGCTCTAGGAACTTCCTAGTTTATCTTTGCGCACGTACAGGAGATCACTGTCCAAAAGACGGGCATGGCGAGCACTACTCTTAATCACTTCCTTATGGGTTAAAAAGAACCAACTTTCTGCATGCCAAACTGTTTTCAGAACATTTGTCGGCCAGTTTCTTATCGGTCTAGTAGCAGTCTACTTGCTCAGAGTGAGCAGTATATCTCAAGTGTAACTGTGAAACGGGCCGGGCCCGGGCTGGGCTTCCCTCGAGGATTCACGGGCCGGGCCGGGCTCGCTAGAGCGGTAATTTAGCGGGCCTGGGCCGGGCCCGGGCTTGAAGCCGCGGGCCTGGGCCGGGCCCGGGCCGGGCTCGGGCCTCAGATTGAGGCCCGTGCAGTGCTCTAGTTAGCACAGCGCGTTCGTCCAGGCTTGAGCCATGTCTTCACCGTGGCTAGTGCGCAAAAGCACATGAAGCCTCAGTGACGATGTTGGGGGTGCTAGAGCTCAGGAAATAAAAAAGTAAGTTGAGGCAATGACTGGAAAATTTGTGTTCCCCAATAGATCGTCTCTCTCTCGGGTCTTTGCGACTTGTGCCTCCAAGAAACAGAATTTAAATCCCCCCCCCCCCCCCCCCCCCCCTCTGACACAAAGTCCATGCTGGCCCTCACAAGCTTCCCCCTTGGAGAAAATACTGGCGCTATCGGAAATGAAGAACCGCTTTCTCGCAGTGAATAGCTTTGATTGGTTTATTGGGGTTTAACGTCCCAAAGCGACTTAGGCTATGAGGGACGCGCAGTGAATAAAGCATATATCAGAAGAAGGAAAAAAAATTGGCTGTGGTGTAGCTCTGGTTAAACCTGGAGTGACGCGAGAGCTCCGCCGAGCCGCCTACTTATACAGCTGCGACACCTCTCCCCCACTCCCTCCCCCACTCGACACGGCGCATGCGTACAGCTGTTGCGGCTCGGTTTCACCGGCAGCAGCAGCTGCTCCCCACCACGTGACCAACGGCGCCGCCACGGAGCTCAATGGGTGCCACTCTGAAGGTTCGAAGAGCTGGCGTAGTGTAGCTCGCGCTACAAAAGGGGGGAGTGCGATAACCCATGAACACGGTGTTTATCAGGCGCCGAATAGCGGCAATATGAGTCGTGCCAGTAACAGACACTGACCACACTATAGTCGGATAAAACTGAAGAACGCAGCGGCAGATGCCTTTCCCATATGAAGCCCTCCAGCCAATAGCGTGGACCGATTCTCATGACGTCGCGGTCAAACACACTGCACCTGTCAGCGACCTGGATGCCGCACTAGCGGCTACGAGGGGATCAACCGTGACGTCATGACAATCGATCGAAGCCAGTGGCTGCAGGGGCATTTGTTGCTGCGTTCTGAAGTTGTATCCGACATAGATGTGCAGTTTGGTGCCAGTTGTAGACACGGCGCATTTATAGTGTTAATAGCAAACTGCTAAAACCTCCCGCTGCCTTCAGGGGCACCGGAGACTGCTTGGGAAAATTACGGTAATTTGTTCCCCATTGTGATAAGTACCATCTATTAAATGCCGCCCAGTATGGTTTCCGCAAAGGTAAAAGTACCTTAAGCCTACTGGAAGATTTTCATGATTTAATATGTAAAGAAATAGATAAAAATAACATTGTCCTTACACTTTTTATTGATTTACAAAAAGCGTTTGATACTATTAATCACAATTTACTATTAGCTAAACTCGACCATTTTGGTTTCAGAGGTCCTTACATGTCGTTTTTTAAGAGCTATTTTGCTGATCGAGAACAATGTGTTCGAATAGGCGAATCGTATAGTACAATGTTACATGTTCACACTGGTGTTCCTCAGGGCTCTGTGTTAGGACCCCTATTATTCAATATTTACGTCAATGACATGACCAATCTTCCGTTAAGCTGTCAGATTTTTTTTATATGCAGATGACACTGCTCTGGTGGTACCAAGTGAAACTTATGAGGAAGCATGCGGCAGGATGCAACAGGATGTTCATTTTTTGATAGAATGGCTCAACGCTAATCAGATTTATACTAATATCTCAAAAACCTGCCTTCTTTGTTTTCATAGTCCATACAAACAACTTCGTACATGCTCTAATATATATCTTCATGATAAGAATTGTACAAGCTGTTCATGCACGCCGTTGGAACTTAAATCGAGTTTCAAGTATCTTGGCATGACATTTGACGAAACTCTGTCCTGGAACATTCATATTCAGGAGCTAGCCAAACGTTTGCGCTTGGTGTGTGTTTATATGTATGCCCTGAGATCTATTTGCGATGTGTCGGTTAGAAAAATGGTTTATAAAGGTTTAGGAGAATCCATATTGCGATATGGAATAACCATTTACGGAACTGCATCACTATATAAACTAAACATACCATACTGTACAGAATTGCATCTGTACAGAATTGCATACTGTACAGAATTGCATCTAATCTCGCCTACGGAACTAGCTGTCATGATAAAGCTGTAAAAGCTAGTATGGAACATTTTGAGATGCTACCTGTACACAAGTAATTTATTTTTGAAATACTGCGCAAAAATTTCTTCCACAGCGCCTTTAAAATCGACAACATTAAAGCACGGCCTCTCCGTCAGTCGGAAAAATAGGTCATACCACGGATTTACACCAATTATGAAAAAAAAACCCGCACTCATTATGTTCCTTATTACTTCAATAAGATACAAACAGCCCCGAGCATTAATGGATTAAAACAACTTAATAAGTTTCTTCGATCGTGGTTGAATAGTAATACTGAGTGACAAATTTTTAATCCATTTTTTTTTTCCACGTTCTCAGCGTTGTCATTTCGTGCATGAAAACGGTGGATGCTTTCTTGTACTGGATGTTTTTTGTTCATGTATTCGCCTTGCATCGCGGGAGCACTATCTGAGTCTGTCTGGTTTCAGCTCTTTTGTGTTTTTATGTTTTATTGCATTGCGGAAGCAATTTCTGAGTATATGTCTTGTTCGAGCTCTTTCTTTGTGTGTGTGTTTTATTCACTGCTGATCATGTACTTCACACTCCGGCTGCCCAGCCACGCACACAAGCGATAACGCTTACGCGGGCTGGAGCATGTACTTGCGAATTGAAGTGAATAAAAGATATTATTATTATTATTATTATTATTATTGTATTAGCTACAAAGTGGCAAAAAACATTATTATTATTATTATTATTATTATTATTATTATTATTATTATTATTATTATTATTATTATTATTATTATTATTATTATTATTATTATTTAGGGATGCATTCCACCTCTAAAACACGTGTTTACTGAGCTCGTTGGATGTGACGTAAAATGAGCATTTCCGTGCCGCGCAAGAAATGCAAAGTGAACAGAACAGAAAGTTTTAAGTTGTACCGCAAGAGCAAAAACGCCTGCCATAACACAAGCACTGTGCCGTGAACTGTAAAGTATTTTTTTTTTTTTTTGCTGACAATGTCGTTTGAGGCTGTACTCCTCGTTCATACCTTTCAACACCTCGTTCTCTTTTTAGTTCACAAATGCACCAAGAAGCTTTCACTGCTTTCCTGCTTCCGCACACCCAAGTCTGGCTGCTCATACCCACGTCATCGGCCCAAGTAGGATCAAGGATTCGTACCCGTATAGACTATCAAGATTCTGTGTCACGGTAAATATTATAAAGCCTATGCACATTGTCAGGGACGCACCTTCAGCTCGTGACAGTCTCAAAGCGTAGGAAATAATTTACCAAAGAAGAAGACAGCAATTCAAAACATCCTATCCTTCGGGGCAAGCGCCAAGGGATATGCCCTGAAACCAGTGTGCGATTATATTCACGATTATATAATTTCATCTGGTAGATTCCTTTGTTAGAATGTGAATTCACAACATTTCCTTCTCCGTATTTTTTGTTTTGTACAAATTCTAGCTCTGCGTCCCAAAATTTTAAAAAATACTGCATTCCCTGTACATGAGTGCGTTTGTATCCGCTATGCACCCTGGCCAATCACCCGCCGTGGGTATGTGCCATTAAGCCTGAGGACATCATCATCATCATCATTTTCTGCCAACTCGTCGGGGGGTGGGGGGAGGGGGGGGGGGGTAGTTAGCATCGGAGTCAAGTATAAATTATTTGTACGCACAGTACAGGGCCGGTACTGCTACGAATATATATTTCCATTCACTGCGTCTTTTCGCACCACCCTATTTATTAAATTACAGCTATTAACACAGCAGGATCCGGAGTCCCGCTACTGCGGGGACCCAGTTTAGCCTGGCAGGTGTTCGCCCCTCAGGAAGACACCTGTGCATGCGCAGATTGCTTCCCGCGGAAACGGATCATGGACCGCGCTGTGCTAAACCTTGTGGGAATCTGGCTTTCCGCCGTCGCCTTTGCGCGGCTGTGCCGGCCGCCCGCGTTGTTTCTCCTCTTTCCCTTGCTCCCGCCTCAGGCGGTGGAGAGGCGGCTGGGTGACTAATCACTGTCATTTAGCCACAGCTCCGCCCCGGCTCCCCAAGGGCCTTTGCCATTGGCGCCTTTTGGCGGGAATCCGGTACCCGTTTTGGCGGCCGCGCATCCCGCGACCGTCCGAGCGGGGCCAGAGAGAGATCCCTCCGAGACAGCGTAAGGTGCGTACGTTACTGTTTGTCCGTGCCGGCCTTTTGCCGCTCGGACCAGTGCTTACTCGAGCTCGCCCGCACGTGTCCTCTGACCTGTAGCGGCTCGAGCCTGTCCAGCGGGGTCCAGCGACCTCTGACAGGCGTACCTTGCGTTGAATGCCCACTCTCTCTCGCAACCGGCCCAACGGTCGACACGAGAGAGAGATCACAGCACTGCCGCGGGGACATTCTCCTGCAGCGGCGTGCTAGCGGTGCGCATTACTCGAGTCGCTTCGTGCGCGCAGCGGAGCCTTGCTCCTCGCGCGCCCCCGGGACGGGGTGACTATTGAGTGTGTGTGTATCAGCTGGAGGACGATGTGAATAAACGTCTCCTTTGTGAACTTGGAGGCCTATTTCTTTGCGGCGAATCGCTCTCCTCCCACCGGAGGTGGAGTGCGCTGCAGCGGTGTCCCAGTGTGTGTGTGGTGACGGCTGATCGGGGCCCTTGGCTCGCGCGAAGCTCGAACCCGCGGTGGGTGGTGGCCTGTGTCCACGTAGAAACCCACAACTGGCGCCCAACGTGCTAAGTCACTGGCGCTTACGCCTTTGATGGCACATTAGCCGAGCAGGTCGCCTTGACGATCACGCTTGCGCACCATGTCTAACACCCCCAGCGGGGCACTCGACAGCTACATGTCGGCTCCCTACGGAGTTGTAGCGTCGTTTTATCCGCTGGCTGCTGTTCCTTCGAATAGCTAGACACCGTGGTTGGCCGCGGCCCCCATTGGGGTTCACGGCGAGACAACCCAAAATGTCGACCACGCGGCTCCCATTGGAGCTGTATCGGAAGCACCCTGCGGTGCATCCGCTGGTCGCATGCCTCAGCTGTGCAAGCTTTCCGCCCAGTGCGAAAGCAGTTCGTGTCACGCTGCCGCAACCGGCAGTTTCGAACAGCAGCAGCCGTGCCCCGCGAGCAGTCAATTCTGCTCTGGGAACGGCGAGGCGCTGGTCCGGTTCCCTGTGGAAACCACGCCGCTCATCGAACTAGGAGCCTTGCCTCCCTCGTTCGTGCAGCCCGCCCAAGCCTCCACTGAGGCAGGGGTGCAGTGCGCTCAGTTGGCTGATGCGGCTCCGCGAGCCTGCGGGTCGGCTGGCGCGCTGGGCTCTCCTGATACAGCATTACGACTTTTCCGTGCAGTGTCGAAAGGGGAGCACAAACGTGGTAGCTGACGCGCTATCCCGTGCCCCACTCGCCAGCGGCGCCTTGACGCCTGTAGGCGGAGGGGGCGAAACAGCGGACGAGCCGCCGGGCGGCAAGGAGGGGGAACCCGCAAACGGGTTAACCCATTCCGCTAACCAGGCGAGCAGCGCTTCGCAAAGCGGACGAGAGGCAAAGCTCTTCGTGAGCGCCTCGGAGGTGCCGACGCGAACGGAAATTTTGGCTGCAAACCTGAGTGGGGACGAGACCATGCTCCCCTCTGGGATGACTGGAATCGTTTTCAGCCGTAAGAGCTACTGAAAGCCCAGCAAAATGACCCCTTTTGTCGCGAGGTGAGCGACGGTCTCAGGGAGACGGAGCGCCGTGACGCTACTTGTATTGTAGCGGGCGCAGGGGGGCAGAAGCCAGCGTGTGTCGCGGCGAACCCCGGGGATTCATATTTGCTGGACCATGACGGGCTCGTGCTGAAATACATAGCCACCGATGACGAGTCCATCGACCCGTTCTAGGTGGTTATCCCCAAAAGTCTGAGAGGCGCACTGTTGAGATTCTCTCATGACGAACCACTGGCCGGTCATTTGAGTGGCTCCAAAGTTTTTGCAAAACTGAGCCATTCGGTGACGTGGCCCGGCACGAAGCGTGACATTTTCCGCTATTGCCGTTCCTGCCATGTCTGTCAAGCGGTGAAGTCACGGGGCGGCAAGCCGCCTGGAATGATGAAACCGATTGACAGTGTGCGTCCGTGGCAGATGGCCACCTGCGATTTGATGGGGCCTTTCCCCAGGAGCAAGCAGGGGTTCATAGACCTGAAGGCCTACGCGTCACGGTCTGACGAGCTTGCGCCGGTACCCATTGGTATCAAAGGCAAGCGCAAAGGCACAACTGGTGCTGCGGAACGCAAGCGTACGGAGCACCGGTACAATCTGAGGCGACGGTCACCGGCGTGATTGATGCCGGACGGCGGACTCTTCCGCAACCGAAGGCACGCAGCCTCAGCTAGCTGGCGAGCTTTCTCGTCAGGCCCTACCCAGGCGAAGCACGGTGTGTTATTTTTGTTGTTGTTGTTTTGGCAGCATGCTTAGTTCCAGCCTTGTGTGTTTATCTATTTATTTATTTGTTTTGTTTGAGTCAGTTTCTAGCCACTTTCGTTTCCCGCTTGTACATCTGTTTTTGTTCTAACGTACCGAGATGTACATAGACAAACTTCAGCCCGCTCGTGCTTGCTCTTATCTTCTAGAAGGAATAGATTGGATTAGGTGTCGTTTGTACAGCGCGCCTTTTCTCATTTCCGAACCCGCGGTGGGTGGTTGGCTCGTTAAGGAGCCGTGTGTCGCGGTGCGAGTTTTGTGCGGCCCGTATGGAGGGGAAGTTGGCGGGGCGATGGGGGCGATGGGGGGGGGGGGGCGGAAAGTGCACCCTTTGACCCTCGCCGCGGCGCCTCTGGACGCTTCTGATGGGGGGGGTCGTTGTCGCCGACCAGCGTCCGCGCACATGCCGGTGTATGCGTGTTTGTGGCTGTGGCTGTGTGCGCGCGTAACCATGAGCCAAGGCGACGCCTGTGAGTTGTGCCGTTGTGTCCTTCTGCGTGAGCGCGAGGATGAGAAGGACCCCTCGCTGTGGACAAGGTTACACATCTGGACGCCGCCGAACATCTGCGCCCGTTTAAGCCGGCGTGAAGGGGGTGCACTAACTCTCTTGTGCCGAACGTGATGTCGTGTCCAAGGGCGCGAGGTCAGTGCTCTGCCGCGGCCCCGTCGTCATCAACGCACCCTACATCAACGGAAAGAAGACCGCCATCAGTCGTCGGCCCTCCCAACCCGTTCAACTTGAAGTCTGCGAGCGGTGAGTCGCCGACAGGCCCACTGGGCCGCGCCATCGAACTTTGAGGCTGACATCCACCTGTCACATAGTTGTACAGTTGAATTCACATCTTGTGTACCATGTATATAATCTGCATGTATATAATCTGCAGGCTGCTTTGATTTACTGAAGCGTATGCCCGTGTTTGTTTGTTTGCCTTGTTTTCCTTTGTTTGTGTTGTTTTTTTTTATTACGTTGTTGTGGCTGGAACTGAAGTGTAGCTAGTTTTTTTTTGTGTATTCATTTCTTTATTTTGGAACTGAAGTGTATCTGTGTAGTCATTTCTTTACTTTGGAACTGAAGTGTAGCTTATTTTTTTGTGTATTGATTTCTTTATTTTGGCCGCGTGCTTTGCCGATGGGTAGGAGGGCATTTAAGGAGAGGGGGATGTGGGAATCTGGCTTTCCGCCGTCGCCTTTGCGCGGCTGTGCCGGCCGCCCGCGTTGTTTCTCCTCTTTCCCTTGCTCCCGCCTCAGGCGGTGGAGAGGCGGCTGGGTGACTAATCACTGTCATTTAGCCACAGCTCCGCCCCGGCTCCCCAAGGGCCTTTGCCATTGGCGCCTTTTGGCGGGAATCCGGTACCCGTTTTGGCGGCCGCGCATCCCGCGACCGTCCGAGCGGGGCCAGAGAGAGATCCCTCCGAGACAGCGTAAGGTGCGTACGTTACTGTTTGTCCGTGCCGGCCTTTTGCCGCTCGGACCAGTGCTTACTCGAGCTCGCCCGCACGTGTCCTCTGACCTGTAGCGGCTCGAGCCTGTCCAGCGGGGTCCAGCGACCTCTGACAGGCGTACCTTGCGTTGAATGCCCACTCTCTCTCGCAACCGGCCCAACGGTCGACACGAGAGAGAGATCACAGCACTGCCGCGGGGACATTCTCCTGCAGCGGCGTGCTAGCGGTGCGCATTACTCGAGTCGCTTCGTGCGCGCAGCGGAGCCTTGCTCCTCGCGCGCCCCCGGGACGGGGTGACTATTGAGTGTGTGTGTATCAGCTGGAGGACGATGTGAATAAACGTCTCCTTTGTGAACTTGGAGGCCTATTTCTTTGCGGCGAATCGCTCTCCTCCCACCGGAGGTGGAGTGCGCTGCAGCGGTGTCCCAGTGTGTGTGTGGTGACGGCTGATCGGGGCCCTTGGCTCGCGCGAAGCTCGAACCCGCGGTGGGTGGTGGCCTGTGTCCACGTAGAAACCCACAACCTCCCAGGCAGGATCTGTTCAGCGTCACGAAGGGTAGGGGTCAACGGGTGCACAACGGCACTCTTCAGCCGGCAGTAATAGGTTCGTGCATGACACAAGCACAAAAGAAAAGAAAACAGCTTTAGCGCCGTCGTACGGCATACACGCTAACTAAAATGCACATCAAAAACGGAAGCGATATGAACAGCAACGCGTCACCGCACTGGCCGTACGGCTGTGCTAGAACTACCTTAGTGTAAAGCGTTGCCGTTGGCATACGCCTATCTAGAATGCGTGATTTTCATAAGCGCAGGTACGCAGTCGGTTATGCTCATGATTCATAAATATGCAAAATGCAGAAAAAAGCCACATTGAAATTTCAAGAACGCCTTTCACAGCCCTGCTTACTAGGTTCCCATCATAAAGCTGCAGAATAAACTGAAACTGTTAAGCGCTTGTGGTTTATGGTTTATGAGGTTTAATGTCCCAAAGCGACTCACGCTATGAGGGAAGCCGTAGTGAAGGTCTCCGGAAATTTCGACCACTCGACCACTTGGAGTTTTTTAACGTGCACTGACATCGCGCAGCACACGGACCTCTGGAATTTCGCCTCCATCGAAATTCGACCGCCGCGGCCGGAAGCCTTTGTATCCCAACGACAACATATGTGGCCAGCAAAATAAGATCAGATTAGGAATCGTACACAAGAACTGAAGTTGTGAAATTACGTTAATAAATAATACTTACAACTCTATCAATGTGCAACCAACAATAGAAGCATCAATCCAGCCACTAACAACCGATGAGCTGGAAAGTTCTGGTTACGCTGAGTGCCTTTACGAAGTATCTTTCATGTTTTCTATACTGGTTTCATTAAATGTTTCCAGCACATTAACTAAGACCGAGCTCAACACTGTTAACAGTTTCCTCTAGAAGTTCGTCAGCATACTTTTCAGTACTACACCCAGCATTCAGCTGTACCCTCCCAGTTAAAAAAAAAAAAAAAACTGGAACTGACCAATACACAATTAGAACAAACTGGGATATGATCGGCTCCATTTGGTTTCCAAATAGTTTCAACTGCGTTTTGGCCCATTAATCTTGTTTAACTGGGCTCGTACTACCAAAAACCAACTGCGTGATGTCAAGCAGCTACCTGCTCGCTTTACAGAAACAGTTTTTGTAGCGACACCCGACCGACTTCCTTCTGGAATCACCTGCTGATTTGAGCAGTAGGCAAACCAGGCACCAGCTGAGCAGCTAATCACTGGCATACTCTGGTGGCGGACAAAGGTGGCGTTGATGGTTTTTGCCTTGGAGAGCGGCAAAAAGGTACAGACGGCTTGCACTGGCATCACACTGACCGCCATACTGCTGGACCCGGAGCACGGCGAAAGCCTGCTGGCACGTCTGATGCGCTTATTGCCGCCTTATCATGGATTATCGTGGAAGCCTAGTGAAAGCTATGCATGGCCCATCATCATCATCATCAGCCTGACTGCGCCCACTGCAGAACAAAGGCCTCTTCCAACCCTGTCCCCTGCCAGCTGCAGCCACCGTATCCCCGCAAACTTCTTGATCTCATCCACCCACATAACTTTCTGCCGCCCCTTGCTAAGCTTTCCTCCCCTTGGAATCCACTCCGTTACCCTTAAGCACCAGCGGTTATCTTGCCTTCGCATAACGTACCCTGCCCAAGCTCATTTCTTCCTCTTGATTTCGACTAGGATGTCATTAACCCGCCTTCGTTCCCTAACTCACTCTACCCGCTTCCGGTCTCTTAACGTTCACTTAACGGCGTCTTAACATCATGTCGTTCCAAACATCATATTCACCATATTCAATAACGATCTTTCTGTACGGAGCCGGCCCCATAAACTTACATGTTTACGCAAAAGGCGTACTGGCGCTAAAAAACGAAGACAACACACACAACAGGACAGGACTGGCGCCAGTCCTGGACAGTCCTGTCCTGTTGTGTGTGTTGTCTTCGTTTTTTAGCGCCAGTACGCCTTTTGCGTAAACATGTCATGCTGCAACCAACTAGCTCAAATCAAAGTATTGCCATAAACTTATTCCGCCTAAATTTTTCAGTTAGAGCGTACGGTGAAAACACTGAAAGTGTAACATATGTGCAGATAGAACCGTTAGACTGTATGTTCCACGAGCGACCATTCATCTATGCGGTGAAACAGAATTTAATTCTGACGATATATGCAATATGACTAGCAGTGTTCACTCTTGTGGTATTGCTTCCCTTTTTAGCTTACGCCGCAAGGTAAATTGCAAGCAAATACCTGAATTTGCCCCAGAACTATATCAAAAATTGCTAAAACGCCAATAATTTCTGCGGCAAGACAAATGGTCATCAGCGCCAAAACCAAGCTGAAAAGCGCTAATTTGGTGGGGCGTAATAAAACCGAAACCAGGTTAGCACGCATATCAACATCACAAGGCAAACCGAGAGCCGTCGTTCAGGTCCCCAGATATGAAAAACGCTGCTTCGGAAATGAGATAGACATTTAGATTAACACATTAACAAATACAACAAATGACGAGAAGCGAAAACATTACTAATTAAATCCAAAGGGCAAAGCCACGTTAGTAACAGAAACCGAAACCACTTCGCGGCTGCCTAGCACATACGGGGAATATTTGTTCGCCTGATGTTTCGCAACAGCTGGTTATTGGAACGAAGTAATCCGTTGATATTTAACTCCATGCACACGTTTCGTAGAGGAATATATGGCATCACACAGCAAATACCCAGGCACTCGGCGCAGTTGGAACCGCGCAGCGAATCGGAGAAGTCGACGGGGCCGTTATGTGGGTCGCATGCCAAGCGAGAATCACGTTCTGGCACGATGTGGAATTCTGTTGTTCGTGCCGACCATAAATCTTTTGGCGGCGTTTCGCGCATTCCTGATGGCCAGCAATCGAGCGGGACCGACAAACCGGGTCGCTTTCGGCATGCACGAGTGAATATCGATTCCTGCACACCCAGGCGCGCGACAAGATAGAGCTCCCAGCACCTCACACACCACTGCGCTTACCGCGAGCAATTAGACGCGCAAAAAGCGACTGTTGCGCCAAAACCACAAGGGCAAAGAACATTCGCGGATGCGTTTGGGTGCGCAAACATTTCCTCCTTTGGTGGCGGTTTTTCTCCAACGTTTGATTGTGCGTATGTTTCACAATGCCCAAGAAAACGCCATCAGCACGGATCGACTTCATTTGCTACTCAAAACGACACGGTAAGACGCAACGCACCGAGTGCCTCTTAATTATTTTTCATGGGTTCTGAAAGCGCAGGTTTTTGCTAACGAGCAGTCGGCAACTGGGATGCTAGCACGATCGAAATGAAGACGGAATCGGAACGCCCATTTCTGTACACGGTCGCTTGCGAGAGCGCATGCATATCGGAGGCAGACGCTCCGCTCGCCGCGTAAAGGGTATAGAAATGCTTTTTGGCATGCCGTAAAATGCACAGAACTTACCAGCGTTCGACTGAGAGGTTGCATTTTTTGTGTGAATTATTTGAGCCATCCCAGCAGTTCTCCATCTTTCAGCCTTCAACAGTCTGGAAGATTCATCCTTGGCAGTTTATTTCGTTCGCCGAGGCCGGCTTGCAGCACGCACAATGCACCAGGTGGCTAGTAACTACATATTTTGACGAAGATGAAGCTCCAGCGACGAGCTGCCACGAAAGGTTCACGCTTTTCGGAAACACGAACTCTTTGAATCGAATGTAAACAGACCCTTCGCCGGCTGGCCGCACGCAACTTTCCGGAGCGCTCGCGACTCACGGGTTCGAGAGTAAGCGTGCGCGCTACTCTGCCCACCGGGTAATTTTGTAGTAACTTTACAAAACTGCAACTTCATTAATTTATCAAAGCACTTTTTCAACATAATAAGTTTTTATTCAGAGTTTATTTGTTATATTTTGCTGCAACGTTAGTTTTATTAAAATGTAAGAGAAGTTTCTTGTTTATCAGCGTGGGGCCGCTAGCCGCAGTTATGGCGGCGCACATGGACGGAGAGGCAGACGATGATATCCTACAAGTAGAGGACGATTATTATACCTTCCTCAACGTTGCGAGGGATGTAAGTTGAACGCACTGCTTGGTTATTGCGACTTAACCGGGCATATTAATCTCTGCGATCGTGATAAGTTGCTTACGCCGGGGATGATGAAATGTCGCCGTGTCGGCAAGTGCCGGTCTGCTGGTATGTGTGCATATAAGCCCATTCCGATGGTGTCATATTTTGCATTTTGCGCAGGCTACTCCCGAAGAAATAACCAACGCTTATAGAAGACTGAGTAAGATTTACCACCCCGACAAGCATGCGGACCCAGGAAGCAAGCGGGATGCCGAGGTGCTCTTCAACAAGACTCGAAAAGCGTACGACGGTATGTCCTTTGCTTTGCGGTGTTTCCGGCTTTCACTGATTTCTCTGTACTTTCACGTAGATCATTCAGTAACGTTTAACTGGAACAAATGAACTGTCTTTAACGCGTTTCTTAACTTAAAGTGTTCTTAGAAACTTAGTTTAGTTCGTCGCATGTTTGATAACTGAAATGGCGTGCTCTGAAGAAGGATGAAACATTGCATGTCACCATTAAAGGTGGTTTCACTGTCAGGCTGTTTACGTGAGTCAGTATAGATCTCATAACACAAGGATAGGACATTATTTTTCCGCCTTGTACATCCACTTTCCACTACATCCACTACATTCACTTTCCCTATTTCTTGCCGCGTCTTCATGCCAGGCAGAACCCGTCGTAGTTATTGGACCTCCGTGGTCTACCTGTCTCATGTGGCTCGATCGCGGCGCCTGTAAGTCGAGCCGCGCCGCTGTAAGCGGATCCGTGTTAGCGCCGTGCCATTGATGTTCGCTGCTGGTGAGGAAGCTTGCAAGACGGTTCGGTTTTGTGCTGTGAAACGTGCAGCAGTCGTTTCGTGACAGTATGCAGTGAAAAGGTTCTTGGCATAGTGGGTTTCTGGCATTTGTAGCTGTATCATTTATAGAAATAGCTTCGTTAAAGTTATTTGGCGGTAGGTCTAATGATGGGATGTCGAAACAAGTAGCAAACGTTCTCCTTTACGTTTCTGTGGCATCTTTCTAGCTGTCCCAGTATAGTGATCAAAACATCGCTTACCTGTGAGCATTGTGTAACATGCCTCACTGTTCTTCATAGTGAAATTTTCAGCCGGACTCTGCTGCTAACCGGAAGCAGTGTTTCTACGAGCTTCATAGATAGTTCTGCTGCATGATATGTTTTGTCATTTAAATTTTTTTTCTTTTTGCTTCTCGAAACCTTTCAGTATTGGTGGATCCCCACAAGAGAGCCATATATGACACGCTGGGTCTCAAGGGACTCGACACCGAGGGATGGCAGGTAAACAACACTTTCCTGGCGATCTGATGAATTACGCAGGTCTAAAGAATGAGGCAGTTGTTTCCATTCACTCGCTTGTGCAAGGTGGTTACATGTAGGCTTCTGTTGTTCACCTCAACAGATTGTTCAGCGCACCAAAACACCACAAGAGATCAGGGAAGAATACGAGAGGCTGGCCAGGGAGCAGGAGGAAAGGCGTCTGCAGCAGCGGACAAATCCTAAGGTGAGCGCAGACAACTTTTGACAATTTGAATTGCTTAACATTCAAGGGCAGTTTGTATCGAAGGACATGATGTTCTAGCAAAATAGACCCTTAGTTTGCTTAAAAAATGTCGTGATTACCCATCTGTACTTGTCTTTGCCGCCAACAAAAAATTGTGATACTGATATACTAATGAGGCAGAGCACTGGACAGGCGCAAGCTCACAACTGATGTTATTTGGAAACAAACGCATACTTATATCTCCAAACCTGTGCTGAAAACTTATGATTCATGCAATGCTCAGAGGCCTGCTTTACAGGCTTCTGAGCATCGCATGGGTAGTTGGTATGGATTTGAAGATATATGTGTTTGCTTCCAAATAAAATCAGTTGCGAACCTGCACCTGTTTCATACTTTAGCTCATCCATGTCTTTTTTGCACAATTTCTTTCTTGACGACAAACTACCAATTTGCCAAACATGCTGTCTTGAAAATAGCAGCTGCTTACAACAGTGAAATAAAAGAGCATTATTCTCTGCAAACCTTTCAGTATGTTATTCACAAAACCATTGAGAATAATGTAAAAGCTTGGGTAGAATTAGAGACTGGAAACTGTCAGAATGGGCTGTATAGTTTTAACTTGAAACTTCACTTTATCAATCTTGCCATCTATGATGTGAAAAATTACAATGAGCGCCCAGCTCCCCCATACACCTGCGCCATGCTGCTGCATTGGATGCCTGTAGATGAGGAGAATTTTCTCTGTGGATGCAGCATGGCTGTGCAATAAACTATGTTCCCCCTACTCTGCTGACTTTACTTCGCCTTCATCCGAAATGCCGTGTAAAATGCAAGAACATCAGGGAACAATGGTTATTTGTATCAGGTGACGATGAAATACATAAGACTTTTCAGGCTTTGCACCAGGACTGTGTGAACACAGCATCGCAGGCCAGAAAATGCCTTATCATATAAACTTAGGAGTGCCTTTATGTTCACCCTGGTTTTTGTTTCTTGCAGGGAACCATAAGTGTAGGCGTTGATGCCAGTGACATTTTTGAAGCCTACTATGATGATGATACGAGAGGGTAAGAAACTTCTGTGGTCCTTCTTCTTTTTCTGTTCACTTCTAGGCTGTTGTTCAAGCACGGAACACCTAGAAAACAGCCTGCTATACGAGGAAAATTTAAAGGGACACTGAGGATAAATTGAAGTCAGCTTGTTTCAAAAGATTACCCCATTCTAATGACCAAAAGATAACCCGGCCTGGCCTAGCCTAGCTAACTTAGTCTGGGTCAGGTAAAGCCTAGCTGACCTGTGTTGCATAATTCGGCACCTTCTTACACAGTTTTTTTTCCTGTTAATATGTTTAACCCACTGGCAGAGGTA
Organism: Amblyomma mixtum; assembly: GCF_055824585.1. Classification (NCBI taxonomy): domain Eukaryota; kingdom Metazoa; phylum Arthropoda; class Arachnida; order Ixodida; family Ixodidae; genus Amblyomma; species Amblyomma mixtum. The sequence continues at coordinate 300,499,367 of NC_143013.1, forward strand.
GAAATCAAATGGTTTGTTTAAACCAGCTTACACTCGTGGAATTTTTTGTTTTGACCTAGTCAAAGACTGACACTCAGGGTTTATTCTTTCTCCTAGGTAATATTTGGGGAAACTGATTCAGTGAAATGGCCTTCAATGCACAGTAAACCTACTGGATTCGCGATAGTTCTTGATGGTCGCATGCTGCAAGCACTTCTGGCTGAGCAGCCAGCTAGATGCAAACTGATTTTTTACCCTACCTGCTTATGCATCAAGGAACCCAACCCAACAACAGCATCTTATGTAGACTGAGAAGCCCTTGGGGGATTTTTGTGCCCCTTTGGATACTGTTCGCCTACCTCGAGAGAGGGAATTTGTCACCATACTGTTGTGGCCCATCAATTTTTCTGCAGCAGCGTTGCTTGTAGGAGTGGTCATTTGGAGCTACGGTCTCAGCAGATCATTGCCCAAGAAAGCAAATGGGCAATTTAATCTCCTCTTCTCTTGTTTTTAATGCAATACCATTTAAGCTGCCGTCTTGCTGAGACCACCGGGTTTCTCCATAACGAAATTCTCTGATTGGTCGAGAGGGTCATGACATCATCAGCTCCTCATATTTGAAAATCTTAGGACTACGCTGTTTTATTGCCTTCCATTGGGTTACCATATGGGATTGTATACTAATCTGACTGAATGTTCCATGAATCCACCTTAATCCATTTCTGAGGTGGGCCTAGTTCCAAAATTTGGGGGGTCCTTTGTAATATTTGGGGGGTGGGCCAACTTCCAAATGTTATTGCATTTTCTTCTTTAAGCATGCGGATAAGAAGGACCCAAGTTTTTATCTTCACTAAACAATTTTGTCTTCAAGTGTTTTTCAAGTACCTTTGCCAGTCACATTTTTACTTGTGCAGTATGCATCTACTTGCACTCATTGAGTGATGTGCCTTTTGCGCTGCTGCCGAGAATGGGCTCAGGCTGGGCCTCGTGATGAACTGGGTGGTTCAGGCTGGGCATAGTAAAGGGATAACTTAGCGAGCCTGGGCTTGGACGAGCCTGGGAGTCCAAGCTTGAAGCCCTGGGCCCTGGCTAGGCCTGGGCTTCAAAATAAAGCCTGTGCAGTGCTCTAATCACGGCGTCAGGAGTTTGAGTCTAGTAGCAGAGAAAAAAAAAAATCCGCTTTGAATTCAATTTTCTCATCAGTAAATGTGTCTCTTGCTTGTGAACAACCTTCATGGCCAGAAAAAGCTATAGAGTTGATTTTTATGAAGAACAAAGTTTAGATGATGTTCTCTTCAGTGTCCCTTTAAAGAAATGAGATCGAAATTCACAGAACACAAGGTTAAGATTTGCATCTCTCAAAGGAGGTGCACTTAAGGAGACATGGGCGGTCAAGTCAGACTTATAACTTAGCAGAAGCCGGCTCTATTAAATGGTTATGGTAAAGAATAGTGCAGGTTCGGAAGCTTTAGATAGGACGTATACCAGTGACGGCTGGTTTTGGGGGATTGAATCACAGGCACAACGGCTGCATTCTATAGCAGATGTGAAATGAAAAAAGTGCCTATGTGCTGTGTGATGTCAGTACTCGTTAAAGATCCTAAGGTTGTCTAAATTAGTCCTGAGCCCTTCGCTGCACTGCCTCTCACAGCCCATGTGCAGCTTTGGGAAGTTCACGGGACACTGAGAACATCTCCATCCATGTTTCTTCCTTAATAATAATAAAGAAAAAATGTATGGAACTTTCTGACTATGGAAATGTTTGTCCGGCAGCAAAATACGCATTTACTGCTGGGGAAATCGGATTTCAAACTTTTCACACCTCTCCATTCAAACCCGAAACATTGATACCGAGATGGACTCCACAGTCACCACTTGGAAGTGAAGAGCGGTAGAGCCCATCCTTGGGGATCTGTGCGCAATCATATGTCTTGTTGCGCCAGTTAGCTAACCTTTTATAACCTTTTCTAGGTTATAAAAGCTCCGTTTTTAATGAGACTAGTGTCCTTGTCTCTAGATGCAGTAATGTACCGAAGCAGTCAACTTAGGTTTGTTCTCAGTGTCTCTTTATTACACATAATACCTTATTATACCAATGATGCCTGGTATTACATAACTGGTTTATATATTTAGCAAGTGGGCCACTGCACTGGATTTCATGCTCGCAGCTACCTTCCTCTGTGAAAGAGACTGGCATTTCTTTTATGAGTGGTTCTATTAAGTGCTAAGCTTATCGGGTTGGCAGTGTGTCTGTATAGTAGTATTCTTTGGTTCAGCACTAATTGTTCCTTGGCCTGTGTTGCGCCAGGTTCTTTCCGCAGATGGAAATCAACAGCATGGCCATCAACCAGTCCATTGAGGCACCGCTGAGCTTAAATGACACCGTCACTCTGAGTGGGAATCTGTCGACGCAAAACGGAAACGGCAGCGGAAACATAGTGTGTTCCTTGCGGCATGTTGTATCGCCATCAATGTGGTCGGAGGTACGAGCAGGTGCATCCTGTTTCCTCTTTGTTTACTTTGGCTTTTCTCCTGCAATTATGTAGGCAGACAAAACAATGCAATGATTTCTTTAATATGCCTGAGGAGTCATGGGAGTCATTTCTATTATTGATTGTCATTGTAGGGCCTCTTGTTGTTTCGTTTTTGTTGTTGTTAGGTTTCCTTTTTATTTCTTTTAGTAGCACAACAGAAATGCCAGGCTAGAAGGCCTTATGGCCTGCATCAAAGTGTTAATACTCTGTCTCATACACAGTATGCTACGGGTAAATAACTAGCACCGCCGTTTTACACGTGTGTAAAGTAGGGATGTGCAAATAGTGAAATTTTTTAATTGAATGAGACAAATGCATGCAAAAAGAAACTGGTTCTCAATGTTAAATCAATTACTGATTGCTTACTCCTTCTATACAGTAGAGAAAGAACAATGTGAAGTGGAAGAAAGCACAGATATAGATCTAATTTATGTCCTTCAAATGAATAATGTTGTCCCCAAATTTAGGTAGTTGCACATAGCTGTGCAGTTTATGTGTAAGTGAGCAGCAGGCTTTTTTTGTCTTCATGATGACATCAGCAGTAATATGAAAAAGGCAGTGCAGAATGTTCAGTGCACTGAAAAAGTTCAATTGTTCGTGCCCATGTAATACAAAAACAGTAAAAATTATGTTACAGCACTTCAAAGGGAACTGGTGAAAATTCCACAACACCGCGTATGTCATAACCTTATTGATACTTTCTCAGTTATTGCATTTGGCTTCTGGTGCCGCCGCGGTTGCTGAGTGGTTGTGGCGCTCGGCTGCTAACCCAAAAGGCGCGGGTTCGACCCCAGCCGCGACGGTCAAATTTCAATGGAGTTAAAATTCTAGAGGCCCATGTACTTTGCAATGTTGGTGCACGTTAAAGAACCCCAGGTGGATGGAAATTTCCGGAGCCCTCCACTACGGCATCCCTCATAGCCTGAATCACTTTGGGACGTTAAATCCCCATAAACCATAAACCAAGCATTCAGCTTCTTCATTGCGTTTACTCTGTCTTGAAGGAAAGCTGTCACGATGCAAGTTTCCTGGCCTTACATTCTGTTGGTTTTTGAGCTTTTTGTGCAGTCTCAGTGAGGGTCTACTGTATTATGTTCAGGATGCAAACATAATGAGCTTCAACAAAAGAGGAGGGCTTGGTAATGGTATCACACCCTGATATTGAGATATAAGCAAATATTTACATGTACATATGTTTATCTTTTAATCAAATGCAATGTTCCTTAATGAAAGAAAGGACGCTGTAACTGTCTTGCCCTCAGTGGGCACTCAAATCACTCTGTGATAGAAGGGATGGAAGAGGTAGTGAAAGAAAGCATTGAGAAAAAGGTGCCATTGTAAAAAGCTCCTAATTACTTTAGATTACCTGGGCTGCTGTAACATGCGCTGACTTTCACGAGGCAAAAGTGTTTTTGCATTTTTCCTCCATGAAAATCTGACCGCTGTGGCCAGGATTCATTCCCATGACAGAAATATTGTAATGTGCACAATAAAGCAAGAACCGTCTAAACCAACAAAACTGCTGAGCACTGCCAGAGGTCCAAGGGCAAGAGCGGGAGAAAACCAACTTCTACCCCTACTAATGCATGTATCGCTTTGACTTGTGATAATGCATGCATGAATATTCAGTCCATAGTTGAAATCCTGAACATTCGCACACTCCTGTTGCAAAGCTAATTTTCTGTTACACTAGAACTATTGTGCTTTTTACAGTTTCCCCCCATATTCCCCTTCCATGGGGCTTTCACACTGAATCAAATTATATTTAACCTGTAAAATTTCACAAAAACCGTTGTGTATCCTTCTGCCTGTTTTTTTTTTTTTCCTTTTGTGCTTGTGATGTTTCTATTGGAGTGTTGTAGGCTGTTTTTGGTCTTCACCCTTTCTCGTCCTTATGCCTTCGGTTGTTCACATTCCTCTCTCTTCTGTCTTAACAACATTCACAGTTTGAAATCGGCGCTGGAAATGGCCTGCTCTGTGGTGTCAAGGGCTTCAAGACGATTTCGAAGAGAAGGTTAGTAAGACTTGCATTACATTCTTTAAATGACTCTTAATGGCCTTTTAATTTTCCTTTCGTTTGTGCCTTTTAATCATCCGTTTACATCATCTCTCAATAGTTTCTCTGTAGGACTCGTGAGCACATTGACCATGCACATTTCATTGAAACACTGATCTGCCTTTGGAAAGAAAAATTCGGCAGTTATGCTGTTATTGAGTTCATCAACGCTTCAGTGCTAGACATTTGATATCAGTGAAAAAAACTGCGCATGTGGATTACCTGTGTTTCTAGGTTACGGGTATAATTTTTAAAAATTCCTCCAGTTTGTTCAAGTAACTGACGCTTTTGTGGCTTGTACTCTGCAGTAATCATATTCTGTTACCATTGGTTACTGGACTTTAACTAGTGAAAATTTGCTACCACATTGGCCAAGGGCTCGTAGCTATTTTGTTTTTGTATTGTGCTCGAATTCTTTTTTCAGTAGCTTCAATCCTTGCATGCAGGAACCTGCAAAATTAGTTGTATACAGCTGCTCGTGTATACAGCAGCATACTCCTCATGTATAGTTTTTTGTTTACTTTGTGGGTATTCCTAGTTTCTCCTGCAATAGTATATATATATATATATACATATATATATGCAACTCCTTTCACAAACTCCCTTTTCCAGTTTTGCATCAGCTCAAGGAATGCTGCAAGTAACACCAGTTGGCTTGCGACCTGGCTGCAACCTTGGTAAGCCCTATGTGCCCAAGCACTTTCTTAAGGTTTGTAGTGCTGTGCATTACTGTGCGAGTGATTGTTTTCAAGTAGAAGATTGCCTAACTTCCTGTGCGATTAAAAACTGAATGGTGCTGTTTCAAAACTGCTAAATGTTTCACATAATTTTTGTAGTTTTCAAATATAAATTTTTCACTAATATGATTGATGTAGCACCGATAGCATTCTTCAACGAGCATCTCAAAAACAGCCTCTGCTGCATTATTGAATGGTATGGATCAGCTTCCGTGAGGGTTTCTGTTCTGACAATGTCGAAACATAGTTTGGCACTTAAAGGAAACATTTCTCATTAGTAAAGCAAAACTCGGGACATACGCATGACAGATGCACGGCAGCATGATGGCAGTGATGCATGATGCATGATGTTTGTGTCACATTGACATTCTGTAAGTAAAGAGCTGCACTGCAGACACCTTTACAGTAAATGCCGTGAAGTAGGTGGTTGTTTCTCATTCGAGCTTAGCATCAACGTTGCAACGAAGACTCTGGAGAAGTAGTACACAGGACAACCGCTAGACACCAACTATAGTTTTTTACTGCACGAAGAGAGACACATAAAGAAACAAGTGTGGAGTGGTACCTGATAAAGGGCAACATGATTGATTACCGGCGAGAGGTGGGGTAATGTGATCAACGCAGGAGCAATAGAAACTAATGCACCTGCTAATGGGGGCTGCACTGCTGTGGGCAAATATAAGGCGGTGTGCCAGAATTGATCGAAGAAACTTCGATTACCGGAGGAGGATGCACAGGACTCATAGAATGAAGATCTATGTTAGCAAATTTTTGGTGGCCAATGTCTTGGGATCAAATAAATGGCAGGGAGTTGGGCACTGGCCGTGGCAACATACTGCTTAAAGAGCAACTGCATAGGTTCTTGAAATCGACAAGCTTAAAGGGTTCGAATGTGTGAAAATTGCAGGTAAAGCATGTGAAGTTGTTTTGGGCTAGCATTTTAAGATTTGTGATGGAACAGTGCAAAACACCGGTACAAGCGCATCGCTTGTGTGTTGTCCCGGTGTTTTTTTGCACTGTTCTGTCACAAATGAGTAACCAATATGCCCAAGCTGCTGCCCTAGCATTTGAAGTGGTGACATAATCGCCAATTAAAATCATAACTTCCTTTAAGCTTCTCCGCAGCGCACAGTGCCAAGTTGGGGGCGCGTGACGACTTCAGCAATGGTACTTGTACATTTCCAGTGCCTTTGAAGGATAGAGCAAGTGCCACTGAAGGCAAAGCCTGCCAAACGATGTTTGGTAGCATCCAACGAGGCACAGCAGCGTGCGGTTGATGACAGCGGAAATTTGAAATCTTGCCTTCTGTGATGTCACATTGAGCTTCACTGCATTACTCTGGCACTGTGGTGCTGTAAGGAGAAGCCCAAAATTTAATCATCGGTTACGTCACTATTTTAAACGCTGCCTCATATCCGACACACACTATGCCTTCAAGATAAGAGAATGTTACGTTGGCAAGCATACAGTTCTGATCTCGTATGTTGTGTATACTCATACATTCATACATAAGCAGCCAATCCTCGTCTCCACTGTCCATGCCGGAATGTCCCAGGATCATGGGGATAGTGATAATGACCGATGACATGACTAGTGTCGTTGTTGGCTGCATAGTTTCTTGGGGCGTTACTGGTGACGAAGCTGGCATCCACTGCAGAGCTTCATCTTATGTACAGCTACTCCCAACTCCATCAATTATGTTGTGGAAAGAATTTATTTATAGATATTTACAAATGAACAAAGATAGCGGCAGCCAGCAGAGCCACATTAGAACCGAGGAGGGAGAGATCTTCTTCGTCTCAGTTTGTCTTCTTTTCGTGGCTTGGGCAAGCTTGGTCACCATCTGCCTGTTTCATTATCTTGCACGAAGCTTGCTAAATATTGCATACATAACTGCTGTGTTAGCACTATGGGTGCACAGTGCTAAGTCTGGGAGGTGAAGATCTGGAGTATACAGCTTAGAAGACGAAGGTATCACTTTCTTTTTTTTTACAGCAGTACTGAAAGTGACAGTTGCAGATTTCACAGAACTTGTGAGGACCATGAAAATGAAGAATAGAAAAAGTGGCAACGATAGTGACATGCAGGTAATAAAAGGCACTGAAAGTAGTGTATAATTCTGGGGCAGTCCTGATAAAAAAAGAAATTAATTTGCCATGACTATGGCAGTCTGTCATTTTTTACTTTGCCACCTGCCGTCATAACAAGAGAGGCCAAGAAAACTGCAATTTTTTGCTTTTCTTCGGCTCTACTCTAATGTTGCACGAAAGTTTGATTGATGGGTTTCAGTGCATTCTTTGGTAGCTTTTGGTGACTGTAGCTGTGCTCTCCAACTTTCACTGCAGTCTTAGCACGGCAGCTGGGCAAGCACACTGTTGGCTACCTGACATGGAAGGGTGGCTTGCAGTCGTCGATGAACACATCCATTGTTTGGGACACCAGCTATGGGCACTTCATTGGTGTTCTTCAGGTATTGGAACCTCAGCCCATTGTCACACATTTGTGTGTGGCTGCTGTTTCCAGTGGCCAGGCTTGCCTTAGCTGGTCATGTTTCCTTTTTTACTGTGTTAGCTGTAAAGTTTTATTTTGCAAAAAAGCCGCTGCCTATGTGTGTGCGAAGCTTTCACCTTCCGGAGTGTGCTTCCCGTCTAGAGCCTCCACCCACTGAAGGTCCACCCACACCTCTCCCACTCAGCAGAAGCCCGCACAATGTCAGAACAAAGAAGTGATGGCGAATTTGAATTCAAAGACTAAATGGGAAGCCGATCACTGTAGAAGTGAATGTACAAACATTACTAATAACGCAGATTTGTCACATCACATTGTATGATCACTTGCATAGTTTTTTATTTCAGTTGTCAAGTTGATGGTGCTGTTTTTGTCAGCAGTTCTAGCCTCAATTCATTGGTCTTTGGAGTATATACAGGTTCAAGCTGTATGAAAAGGAACACCTTGTTTCCTTGTAGCTACTGATTACTCCAAAGTATGAGTGAAAAACATGCCCTTAACTTTTTGCATGTAGTCTTCCTGTGGAGAATTGGCTCCATGCACTTTTATTTAACTTGCGCACAGAAGTAAAGATGTGTCTTTAGTGCAAACCAGGTGTTCTCTCTCTTTTGCTTGCACTTCAGCTACAGTCATCTCTTGATAATCAAACACTGCAGGAGTTAAACGGAACTACTTAATGTGCTTGACGTTGACGAGATCAGATTGGTGGTTCAAGTAAACTAGTTGTTCAAATTAATGAGAGTCTATTATCTTTTACATCAGTATATTTGCACATAAATGACAATGAGATGAATCAGGTCAGTTTGTCAAGGCTTACTACGTCATGTACTCTCCTAGGTGCATGGCATAACACACTTTTAGAGCCATTCGTGATGCTATTTGGATCTGTAATAATATCAAATGCATGGTAGGTTATTTCTTTGAAAGGAACAATGAACACAAAATTTGTTGCTGAGATTTCTGTCCTAAGTGATAGCTGTGGTACTAAGAGTGACAAAAACAGCACTCTTTCGAAACGGATATGAGCAGAAAATAATCATTTCAATGAATATCTCTCGAACCGCCACACCTAGAAGCTGCCTGTAAAAGCTCTGACAATACAGGATGTGATGTCAGCCCCACCAGTCACAAGCTATCGCTAGCATGGACCTTACAAAAGTGGACGCGTGTGTCATGCTTTCGCTTCGCCGTACAGTCCATTTCGTTCAGCTTCCTCGAGTCTGCCCTTCAAGGTTCTCCGCCTGCATCTCGTGATTGTACACTTTGGGTGACTGCTTTCCCGATTCGGTCAGAATTGATCGTAAATTTCCACCGTCTGCAGCAATGGCAAACCAAATCAGCAACGTTTCACAGAGACTGTACCGGTAGTGCCATCTCGCGCCTGCCAGAAGAATGAGCGCTGTCTCGTTCTGGGCAGGAGTGAGCTTGCGATGGTTTGCCTGAACTGCAGAAACATCATTTGTGTCTGTCTTCCACGTATGGTACCGCACATAAAGCACCGTATATAAGGCACTGTTTGATCTTTTGGAGCCATTGCGCTTTCAGGCAAGGTTCAGCATAAACGTTTGTAAGTGTGCCATGAGACGGAAAATCCTGAACTGCACAGTGCTAGCCAGCTTGCATACGGTGCTGCTGAGGGTAGGCGTGAGTGCAGCCCGGTGGCCGGTAACAAAACATCAAAAATAGAGCCACACGCTCAAAAATAACCAGAATGATGACTGTGTACTTGGGTAATCATAGCTCATGATGAAAATGTGGTGCTTTCTCAATATTTTGAGGTTTTAATTCAGTTTTCCTTTAAAGTGATGGCTGCATATTATTTTTTCTCTGGGTTAAATGGTATTGTGTTTTAGTAGTAGGGCACAGCTAAAAATTGAGCATCTACTGGCTCAGTAGTGAAAATGTGAGACAGCCATATCTGTCACTTTTTCACCCTAGAGGGCAGTGAAAATTCTGCGAGTTTTTTCAATCTGTTTTTCAGCGACCAGCATGAAAGTTTTAGTGCTGTCAAACCAAATAAAGATAATGTTGCTGTCGTGAGCATCCTCCGGAGTGCAAAGTTTGCGGTATTTAACTCATAGAGAAAGGAGATGGCAATGGCTGTGCTGCATTCTGTGTCACTTTTCAGTGCCCGGTAAATTTTGACCACCCAGATTGTCTTTTCTGGACTCAAGTTTAAAATCTTCAGTGAGAATCTTGTTTGTGCCATGACTGTTTTTGTCTTGTTGATTTATCTTGCCTGACTCTTCTTATTTTCTTCTTTCTTTCCATCAGTTTGGAATCCCAAACACATTTGCTATGGTCAGCTACACGTACAAATTTCCCGATGAAGGCCGGTTAAAAGGGAGTATCAAGTAAGTTGGCAAAAAGCATGTCATCTTGAGATATTCGAGACAAATTTTTCAGGGAAATATGACGTCTCTTGTTGTTGTTTCTTAACAGTATTAACTTATACAATTAAACTGATGTTAATGCTCAAAAACTAGGGGGAATTTTAAAGGGCTTCTTCTCCTTTTTATTCTTTGTTCTAATCCTTAAGTTGGGAAGAGAGTCTTAGAAAAAAACTGTCTATTAATGAAGTCACATTTATGAAACCTTCAGGGAACATCTGTTTTTGCTTGCCAGTTCCAAATATGTCATTTAGTTTTATGCAAAGCAAGTTTTCGAGCACTTATGTTTTATGTCATGTAACTTTTACTGGGAGCTTTCAAGAAATTTTACTGCTGGAAACTTGCTAGAATGAATGCCATTGATTTCTCTGGACATCAAGCTATGCAGTAAGGGTAAAATTATTGTCCTGCCTAACAGAGAAGTTGAGTTACAGGGTTTTGAAGTTGGGACTTCAGAAACTAGAAGAAAAATTTGTATTCTTGTTTCTGAACTGACAACTTCAAATTTCTATAGCTCTACTTCTGCCGCATTTGTTTCACAACAGTTTGCGGTTATGTTTACTGCACACCTTCCCTTTGCTTTGTGTTAAGTTCTTGGTCGATCTGTGCACCTGCAAGCTACTAAAAAGTTTTGGCTGGCTGTTCTATTCATAGGAAATCTGGCGCTGTTAAGGAAATAATTACTAAAAAGTAAATGACTTTCTTTAACCAGATAATTCTGCAACTTTGTTCACAGGGAGCCAGTGGGCTTCATACACCTGAAAAATTCTTACCTCCTTCAAAATTTTTAACAGGCTTTATTGCTATGTGTTTTGTGCTCAGCCTACTTCTGAGTGAGCTATGTGAAAGGAGCTTTGTCATCTGTTTATCACTTCTTTCTTCTCTCTTTCTTCTTTTTTTTTTTTTTTGTGCAGAATCGGCACCTTTGGGGCCATTGTGGAATATGGTTGTGAGAGGAAAATATCCCAGCACAACACAGTCGGGGCTACGATGGTCATTGGTATTCCCACGGGAATCACACTTAAACTGAGGTGAGTCACTCCTTGATGTGACATCTTTGTGGAGATGAGTGGCGCAACATAAAACCGTGGACATACATAAAATTGTTGCGAGTTTTTTCAGCAGCTTTTGCGCAGTGCAGACCTTGTAAGAATATTAAGGGCCTTAATGAAGCCTTTGCACAAAATTTTAAAGGCAGTAAATCAATATGAAGCAACTTCCCCATAGTATTAATTAATAGATTTGTGCAGTTGGCTATAGCTGACTGTTGTCAATTATGGCTGAAAGATGCTTTAACTTGGTTTAGTGATGCCAGAAGTTTAGGAAAAAGTGATGATGGGTAACAGACAAATAGCTGTACATCACAATGTGTGGAAAAAGTTGACACAAGAAATCTTTGCGGTCGTGCATTCATTGGTTGTGCTGGGACAACCACGTAACAACACCTTAAAACAGCATGCTTCGAGCGATCAAAATTGATTCTAGAAGTGCCCCGCCGCGGTGGCTCAGTGGTTACGGCGCTCGGCTGCTGACCCGAAAGACGCGGGTTCGATCCCGGCCGCGGCGGCTGAATTTCTTGAAGGCGAAATTCTAGAGGCCCGTGTGCTGTGCGATGTCAGTGCACGTTAAAGAACCCCAGGTGGTCGAAATTTCCGGAGCCCTTCACTACGGCGTCTCTCATAGCCACAGTCGCTTTGGGACGTTAAACCCCAATAAACCAAACCAAACCATTCTAGAAGTAACATGAAACAAGTTCCTTGGCATACTTTGGTTATGCTTGCATCCAGTCTAGGGGCCTATGCCTGTGAAAGCAAAAGAAGGAACCTGGTGATGGCGAACTCATTTTAAAATGTTTGCTTTCACATTGCAGAGCTTATATCTGCTACTCTAGTTCATAATGAAACACTGATGTCTAATTTAAATGGGCTAAAGAGATTACAAAGCTCCTAGTTACAATACCATCTGGCATGGTATGTTGCTTTGGAGGGTGCAATGTGCATTTCTTCCTTGTGCTATCCTTGCCCCTGTCATCATCCATGACAATATTCATGCACTTATCTGTGCACATGAGGACTGGAAAAGTGCTGTCTTACTAACGCTTCCTTTCTCTATTGTCCAGTCCGTCTCTGTTTAAAGGAATTATTATTAGTGGCTCTTTATCAATAAAAAAACAATCGAAGGAAAAGGTGTTGCTAGCCCTGGCATCTGCCATTCGAAACCTTATGCACCGGAGCTGTGGTTAGTGTGAGGAAAAGGAGAGGACAGGGAGAGGGAAAGAAAGGGGGGAGTGATAGAAAGAAAGAATAGGGGTTGGGCGGCAGTGTACACTGTGTACAATTACAAAATGCAGGTGGGTGCAACGGCCGGCCGTGCATGGCTGCCAAGAGTTCTTGACGTGCAGCTGCAAATTGCTTGGTGGGGTGCGAGCGGCCGTCGCAGCCGCTAACACGGGGCCATTAAAGGAATGCAGTCAACCTTTTGGTGAAACTTCTAGTTCTTTTACCCTACATGTTAACTTCTCCCCTCGGTTCATCATTGCTGGAGTAGAGTACTAAGGGGGGGGCTACAAGGAATTCATATGCTGTCAAAGTGACATACTTTTCGTCAGTGCAGTACATGTGATTCTTAAAGCATCTGGTATGTCGTACTTGGCCACGCTATGTCTTTTTCATTTCATGATTACTTGCTTACAAGTGCGCTTTTCTCTCATATGCAGAGGTCAACACATGCAGTTATTTTATTTCTGTTTGCGTAATAAGTGCCATCCTAATACAGTTGAAGTCATGAACAGTGGCGGCTGGTTGTAGCCAATGAAGGAAAAAGGTAATGGGCATCTTATATGTGGGTGCTCTCTAGTGTTGGTAGGCTGGTGGCTCGTGCTGGTATGAGGATAGTCATAATGAAATCTGGCCTGCTAGCAATGAATTCAATCCCAGATATATAGAACTGAAAGGTGATCTTGAAATACTTGGATGTATTGTTAATGTGGTACATAAACTTAGCGACAGATAAGTTTATCTAACCTAGGAAACCTAGGCTGCAAGAATACAACGAGCACTCAAGTTAACAGCACGTTTCCTTCAGTGGCCTGCCACCCGCCAGCATGCTGGCAGCATGGTGGAGGTGGTGGTGGAAAACTTCTATTTTATTAAAAGGAAGGGTGACTAATGGACTGGGCCTCGTGGGTGGGGTCCTCAGTTCAGGACTCCAATAGGGTGCCACTCGCTAGGTATCGTGGGGCCTAGCCTGGATTGCTTCGAAGCTACAGCAGGCTGGTTTGGAACTAGTCACCATCTATTACAAGAGGCCTAATCCTATTACCAGTCATTAAAATCAAGGTACAAGTGGTTTCCTGAATGCTTCCAGTTGCAAAGCAGAGCAGGCGAGAGCCAGCGCTAGCCTTTGGTCAGCTAGGTTGGCTTTGCCGCATTACGGCCAGTATACTGAACGCCTGCTTCCCCGCATGAGAGCTATGTTGTGATGAAAATGGGTACATCATATCGAAGGCTACCCAAGCCACACCCCGCGTTCTACTCATCATGCAGTTGCACAGCGTCTTTGCATAGCTAGCACTGCCAACGTCTGCCCAGTGTCTTGCAGTCTTCTTTACTGTGTGTGCTAAAAGTGAATTCGGGAACGCCATTAGGAGAAGCACCACTTGCAAGGTCATGGCACGTTGTTCGTTATATCGAATGATGCTCTGGAACATTCGATAAACACCAACAGAAGACCTGTACTTTAAAACAGAATTTCCCAGAGGATGTTTTGGCTGTTCGATTTAGTCAGTAATTTGATATATCCGGGTCTGATATAGTATCGGGGATCAACTAGCTGAAGAGTACATAGAATGATGCTGTGGGGACAGTGTTGCTTTCGTCATGATTAATGGGAGGCACCTTTCATCAGTGGGACATAGCAGTCCCCATCAGTCTCAGCTCAGTTAAACTGACATCGCTTGTGAAAAAAGTCCCCCCACGCCCAGCATCTTTTTCTGCAAGGGGTGTAGCCTGAGATGCCACCTTTTGGAAACCTTACCCGCTGGCTAGTAACGTTGTTTGGTTAACCAGTTTTCACAGCTTAGTTACAGTGTCTATCCCAGAAGCCCGTTGTGCCTTGGGTGGTGTGAGCTGGGTGATGTTATTGTTCATTCTTTTATTAATGCCAAAGGTGAGCAAACTTGCAGTGTCCAGCCCCATTGTTGCACATTTCACAACCCGTTATGTGTTTTCCTTGATTCTAGGTTGAACCGAGCCTCTCAGAGCTACATATTCCCCATTCTGCTCTCGGAAGAACCCCTTCCCAGTGCCATATTCTATGGAACGGTGACCCCGCTTGTGGGGTGGTACGTCCTGCAGACATTCGTCATTGTGCCTTACATGGAGAGACAAAAACAAAGGTAGGCGCTTCATCTTTCTCATTGTTCACAGCAGTGGAATAAGAGAAGTGTGAAAACTTCCTTGTCTGTTTTTCTATTTGTCTATTATCATTTGTCCTTTTTTTTTGTGCTGAGAGGAGAGAAATGATTACTAATACATGACCAGACACTAAACGTTCAAGTCCTGAAAAAGTACTAGACTTTTAGTTGTGAAGGCAGATGTGGGGAATTCTTGTTAATTTGAAATTGCTCAGTTTGAAAATTCTGCTTGCTGTAACTGATATTTTGATTCCATCAACATCAAGTGTATGAGAACAGCTCTGTTTATTTAAGCCCTGCATGATTCAAGAAAATTTTTGATTAGCTTAGTGTTCAAATTATTGACATTCAACTGTACTTAATCGAAATTGAATTTCATGTAATGGAATAGGCTCCGGCAATTTCATTCATGGCTGTTCAATCATTGTGCTCAGTGTGCATCCTGTTTCAGTCCGTAACTTAATTTCATGACGGAGAAGTTGGAAATTTTCTGAGAGACAACAACATAATGGCATTAAAAATGTATTGATGATATTGACGCTGGCGCTACAGAAGATGACGTGAGGACTGTAAGTGAGAGGACAGCGAAGTTTCTGCTCCGTCGGTGTCAGCCCTGGACGTTCTTGAGCGCTTTCCCAACCACCTAGTGCGTTAGCGCGTCTTTACTGCGACATGACAATATGACACTCTGCAGCAGACTCTGTGGTTCATAGCCAGCAGCACAAGGCTTCATTGTTGAATGTGCTGTACACATTGTGCTGTGCTGCGGGGTTGGAAAACTTGCCATTTTCATGTGATGGCAGCAACTACCACATTAAAACAGAATGCCCTGCACTTGTGGTCATGTAATTAGTTTTTGTTCATTGTCATAGTAGCTTAGGAGAGTGTGTGTCTTTTATTTCGTTTTTGCAAAAACATTGTAAGCATCGAAATGCTCAGAGCCAACACTCTAGTGACCTTGGGGGGTGAAATTTAATGAAATTGGCGTAGACATCAAGAATCTGTTTCTCTCTGAGGCGATTGAGGTTGTATCTCAAAGGGGTTACAGAAATGGCAGAGTTGAACCAAGTGGACTTGCGGGAAGGAAAGTGAAGGCAAGTTGATGAAGTCAGGGAGGAAAACTGGCTTGGCAGCTGTGGTAGGAAAACAGCAGTGACGTATGATATAATGCAGTTGAATCGTTTTACCAAGCACCAGATGGCACTAAGCTGCTACCATTTGTGGTTTGGCAGAGTGACAACTTCTCAGCTGTATTTTCTTTCTTTCTTTTTTCCCCCCAGGGAGGCGAAACGAGCTCGTGAGGCCAACGCAGCCAAGTTGGCAGAGAGGAGAAAAGAAGCTGAGGCTGCGGTATGGTTTTGTGTGGTCCCTTCCACTTGAAGTATACAGCTCATCTTAAATCAGTACCGCCTGTGTATGAATTACCGTACACTGCTCCTCTCTTGTACACACTTCCAATGAGGTGACCTTCTTCAGTATGCTCTGACAACATCATCCTTGTCATGCTGATGAAACGCAGTGTGCTGCCCCACCTGGCGGCAGAAAGTAACACATACAGAGTATGGCTGTGTACCTGTAACTAACCTGAAACAATGTATCATTAATTTCACCAGTGGAGGTCTTTGCTTGCATGCAATAAAAGCCAACGAAAAATGGCCCCAGATCAAAGTCTCTGCAATAATGGCTAGAAATATGTGTGCCTGTAGTGAAATGTTGTTTATAACAAAGAACTAATGTTTAATACAAAATAACTGCCACTGCTTTTTAGTTTTATTGTAGCAAATTATAGTGAACTCTTATTAATATGAACTCGCTTAATTTGAACTATAATTTATTCAAAGTCATGCTCTGGTCCTGTCAACATTAAGTGTATTGAAATGTTTCTTAATTCAAGCCACACATAATTTGAGATGTTCGGTAGCTGTTGAGTTCATTTTATAAGTCAACTGTATTATGTAAACATTTAAAGGAAATTTGTCTGAGTCTAGTGTTTTGCAGCAATCATTGTATGTTGTCAGCAGCATCTCGTGCCGCATGCTTACGATTGCAGGTGGCCCTCATGCATGAGACATACCTCCGAATCAAGAGTAATGAGGAGGCGCGGGGTGGACTTGTCATCATCGAGGCCCTCTATGGAAACTTCAGTGAAGAACAAGAGAACAGCTCGTAAGTCCTCTTACTTGTTTCTGGCTGGCCACATCAGTGCATGACAAACTTGTCATTATCTTGTTCTTTTTGCTGAAGTCCTGTAGTAGCGTTTTGTGTCCCTTTTTTTTTTGTCATGTAAGATGCACTCCATGAAACTACCCAGGTCTCTTGGACGCAAAAATATCGCCTCATATGTATAGACCTACGCCGATCTATGGCATAGTCAAGACACGATGGCACTGCTCTTGTTGAGTGGTGTTACTGGCTGTGATTGGGGCCCATAAAATAGATGTAAACAAAAGTTTTCAAAAGTATTTTCTTATTTCACACGGCAGCTATGTAGTCGACCCTGTGTTAAAAGCTGGTCAGTACAGCCTAGAGGAGAATGTGAAACATTATGTTGAAGCCAATGCGGTTGTGCCTCATTAATACAAACCTCGTAGCTTTTTTTGGAGACCAAATTTTTTCTCTGTATTTATGCCCTGTTAATATGCGAACTCACTGTCTGGACAATGGGCAGGGGTAAAATGCTTAATGCACAATCAGGCCCATCTATTTTTGTCTCGTTAATATGGATGGTAATGAGAACAGAAAACGTTGCACAATTGAATAATTTACTCTTTCCTGTTCAACATGCAGTCCTCCGGGAGCAACCGTCCGGGAAGTGGTGGATGTCACAGTTGCTGTACAGTGCCTTGTGAAGGATTCTCACATCATCTTGACAGATGCATCCAAGGCAAGTCAAATTAGTGGTGCTGTTTGTTTCAAGGTAGCTAAAGCAAGGGCTTGCCACATGTTGCCATTAAGACAAGCTTTTTAGGGACAGTGGCGATAAAGTGTGTTGTTGCTCTGGCATACGCATGCTGTCAGCCATATTGTGTGTCAGTGTAAGTCATGTTCACAGCTTTGCAGTGCAAAGGTCATGGAACTGTGGTGAGATCCACCCAGTCACATACAGTGACCAGGCGCTCTCTGAGGCACAAGACTTTTGCAACTACTACTTCCTTGCAGCATTTCAGGGTTCTTAATCAGCTTCAGGGAATCTCAGGAGCTTTCAAATAGTACTGAGGAACCCTGCATTTCTAACCTGCCTAACAAAGCAGCCATTTAGAAGGTTCCCAAAGCTAATTAAAGTATGACTGGCTGTGTTGTGAAACAGTCTTTTGGAAGCAATCACGTTATGATTAGTCACAAAATAATATGGGTAAAAGGGAAGTCATGGGTTGAGGTATGCATGGATTTAGGTGCTTGGGGAACACCAAAAATGATAGGGTTTTAACATAGCTAAACCAAGTAGACATACGAAAGCACATGTTTAGCCTGATTGGGTCATGGTTTTGCTTTGCGGGGTTGTCAGCACATCTGGCTACTATATTAGAATCAGGTTAAACTCTGATCGAGGTTAAGCTGATCTGATCTGTTCGCAGCTCAGATGGAATTTGATGAAGACGACAACGTGGAATACACAGCATGAGAGTGTGTTACATTTCAACACTAGATGTGATCGCCTGCGGCGATTGCATGGTGCTCTCATGCAGTGGCCAGTGAAGCTGATCTGTTCACACCTCCACGGGTTCGAATCCCAGTCGCGGCAGTATTTATTTTATTTGTTTGTTTATTTATTCAAGGTTGAGGCTCCGGCGATGAATCAGCTTTTGCAGCTTTGGTCGTGAAATCAAGCTTTCACTCTAAAAGTACATCAGGGAACTCGAGAGTCCCGCAGAACCCAGCTGGAAATTTTTTTCTCTGATGAGGGTCCCAGAATTCATCTACAATGTCCTAAGCACAGTTCTTTGTATCAACTAGTGATCTAAAAAATATCCTTCAAAACTACGATGACAAAAGTGTAGCCACAGAGCCACATACTAGGTACCGACAGCAAGCTTGCAGTTGAGATGGCAGTCAGCAGTGTGCTAGGAGTGCACATAATCTTTACATGGCATGCTCATAACTGCATTATCATTGACTTAGCTTCATGACATGATCATATAAAGGTGAATGCATGGAGAAACACATCAAATCGAGACTTCAAGCAATTTTTCTTGCAGCACAAATGGCTGAATGTAATCCAAGAAGTACCTTTGAAGCTCCCGATCTGCTACCATCTGGTATATAATAGCTACTTTTGCTGCTAATGATATTTAATTTTCTGTCATAGCTGTCACCTGGCAGCAGCAGCAGGGGCAATGAGGGATGTACTACTGTGTTGTTTGTCTGGTCGTGAATGCAGCAACATGTTTTCGTTTCTCATCGTGCAAGTTCCCTTTGGTAAAATTGTGTTAGCTTTCTTGCTCAGTTGTCTGCAACATTTGTTTGTGAATTCTTCGACAAAAATTTGTTTGTCAGGTTCGGTCGCCTTGTTTGCATAACCAGTACTGTTGATGCTGTCTCGGGGTCGCCATTCGAGCAGCTGTTCTCATGGAATATTTATGTTTGTGTGCAAGTTCTCATTCTGATTATTCTCCTGTTGCCGCTAAGTGAATTTTTATTTATTCCTTTCGCTTCTTTGGGTCTTGTTGGCTTTCTTTCAGCTCAGTAAGAAAAAGTTGCCCTGGAAGCATTTTATGCTGTTAATGCAAATGTAGTAAAGTGATTTTTGTTTTTTTCCTGCACCTTCGTACAAATAACATATGAGGCACTGATCTGTCTTTTGCTGTTGCATATGCAGAGCAACCTGCCTGGCTTCTACGACCCCTGCCTGGGCGAGCCCAAGGCCCTGCACATCCGGTACAGATTCAGGAATCTGGTGCATGAGGTCAGGCTGGTGGATGAAGAGGCTGTCCGCATCCCAAAGGAGTGTAAGTGCAGCTTGAGTTTTTTTTCTTTTTCTACCACATTACGAAACTGGAAAGAACAGAGTTTTGCAGCGCACTGTTTAGCTCAAAATCCTTTTTTTCTTTCTAGCAACAGTTCATTTTCGATCGCTATCTGCCGCATAAAGTCTGATGATGATGGTGCGCAACGTGGGCAATCAGTGTGGCTTTACGCAAGGTGCAGCCACAAGGGGTAGCACCGATACTGGGGGGCCGGTCAGCCAGTTAGTTATTGATAAATGGTGAGAAATGGAAAAATACTAGTATGGAATTATCATATCATACTGACGTCTGCAACTGCAGAATTGTGGACCAGATATGCTGGTGTTTTAAACCGTTAAACTGCTGTGGGACGACTTTCTAATTGCCCTGCCTAAACTCTCATGCTCTTCTAAGCACTGCATTGACCATCGCAACAATGTGAAAGCTAAAAGCCATGGAAAATCTGCGGTCAGAAATACAGAGGACAGAAACAATTGATTGACAGTGAATCAGAGTCACAGAATTCTTATTTTCGGACAATTGAGACAGCTGTTTAACTTTAAAACTGCCATGGTGAGATCATTGAATTTAAGCAATACTCATTGCTTATTTGAAACGATTGTCCCTTTGGGCCACGGAGTACACAGAAAACAGGATTTCTATGACCTACAATGGCTAAACATAAGCATTAGTATGTAGCGCTCTGGAGTACAGTAGTATTAATGCGATGTTTGGAACCATCCCAGAGTTGTGTGCTTCTGGTGCATTAAACAAAGTTCTGTGCTGTGTGTGTTTTATACAGGCTCAGCTGTAAATGTTTGCAAATACATGTGAGCTGCTGCCTTTTCCCTGTAATTGAGGCCATTTACGCAGTACAAAAGTACCCAAGTTGACAGCTTTTATGAGCCATTCTCTTTTCTTTATCTTTGAGTGCGAAATTCAATTTTCGATCTGAGACATAACCTCAGAACTCTTTTAACTAGTGTTTGTAATTATGATTCTACCCTCCCCAAAAATCTAAATATCAGATGAATCCGAAATTTGAGCTTTGAAAAAAAGAAGTGCTTCTTCTTCACGGCCTCAACTTGAACAGTTATCAGTTATAACTGCAAAATTGTAATATTGATCTGATAGGTAAGAGCCATGAAAAAGTGTCAAAATAATAGGCATGTTGTATACGTTTAAAAAATCTCTTCATATAGTAGATTTCCTTTGCTGTGTTTTGGTCACAGTATTCAATGTCCCCTTTTAATATGTTTTGTCTAATATTCTGCTTCTACACTCGATATTTGGTATATCTAACTCTAAGGGGATCGCAAAGCGGCTCATATTTCGATAGTGCGACGTAAAATAGATAGCAATAAATAAGCTTGTCTGTAACGTAGAAGCAAGAATACAGTGCTCAGACGCTAGCGATGCACTTCTGGCGTACTGATAGCACACCATTCATGTCGCTAGGCCCTGCCTGTTTTGCATCAAACCCACAGGGAATGTTGCTTTGGAGCTAGCCATCGCTTATCGTAAGAGGTCTAATCCTGTCACAGTATACCATAAAGAGAATAATCTCTCATTGAAATTAACGTACAGTTGGCGCCACAGCGCCTCCAGCAACAAAAAAAGCAGGCCAGGCGAGCGCCGCCGCTGGCCTACAGTTAGCTGGGTTGGCTTTACTGCATGACAAGCGATGTGCCTATTGCTTGCTTCTTAGCGTGACAGCTGTGTCGTGTGGAAAATGAGCGCAAGAGACCGAAGGCTGCCTTCAAGCATACCCCTTATTACCGTCGCCATGCGGCTTTACAGTGCTAGCGCTTCCAGCGAGGTGTCCATTGTCACACAGCTCACTTTACTCCGCCCATGAAAAATAATTGCGGAAGCGCTGTCAGGAGCAGAGCCTATGCTTGGGCATTGCTAGGCGTTTCTATGTATCGAATGTTTTGCTGAATGTAAATTTGATAAATGCAAAGAGCATGGCTATACATTTACCCGGGGTTTTCAAGGGGATGTTCTCAGTGTTTGATATAAACAATAATTCGATTTATCCATCATGATATATCAGAGATCAACTGCATTTCGTGTTGCTGTGCTCATGCTTTTTTGCTTGTGAGTTACATCTTTGTCTCTTTTTCTTTTTTACAGCACATCTGGTGAGGTCATCATGAAGCCACTTGATAATTCAGTAGCAGTGTTTTGCAGCCATTAATTCACAGATGAATTGTACAGTCAGATTTAGAGATTAAAGTAAACTTTTTTTTTGAGTTCACAGTTTTGCTTTTGTCCTCCGATTCCGTAACAAAAATTTTTTTGATGAAAGTGACAGCAAAAATGTACCAACATTTTCTTCCAAGGTGTATCTACAAAGTGTTAGGTCTGCTTCCCTGCATTTTGCGGCACTGCCATTTTGAAGAGTTGGCTTTCGCGCGAAGTTCAGCTTGGGGTGTAAAGATCTGTAGCTGGTCCATGGTTGGGCCGTCTATATTTAAGTAATTGGTCCCTAGCTGGGCTGACTTTGATAATGGTTGTCAGAGCAGCAACCCGTATCCGAATAAAGTGCAATACAGTGAGAAGCTGAGAAGCTGGTGATAGCACAAGCTGTCTTTTTACAGGGCCAGTCCGCACATGTGTGCCACTCCTCCCCTGCCCTCTCCTGAGCACCACTGGTTGAAAACAAACGATGACGTTCTAATGCACGTGCAGATCATGCTGGTGACAGGTGCAAGCGACAAATGACAGCAGCTGTCAGGCACGCATCTGCCACTTTGCATGTGCAGATGGCGACTTGTGGAAATAGATCGCGCCTGTGTTACACATGTGCATTTGTTTCCAGCTAGTTTTGTCGATAAAATACGGATTTTCTTGCACTCCCTAGAGGGCGCCATATTTCATGATAAAGGGGAATTCTGTTCGCATAGGTTTAAACTAGAGAAATGCCTGGCATCATGTGATTTGATACTTTGTCGAAGGTGTGAGGAAAAAGTTGTGGTAGGTGATGGTAAAGTCGGAGGAGACTCTGAGGGACTGCAGGAAAAAAGGACAGGAATATTGAAACAACGGGAACAAGATGGGCAGTGTTGGCCTTGATAAATGCTTGAAATGCCATGGTAAAAGTTTCCAAAACCACAAAATTTGTCACGAGGAAGGTTAATAACTTTAGCAGGCGAGACCAGTGTGCCGTGAGATGAAAGTCGAGAGAACGCGTGCAGTGGAAAGTGGCTGCCTGCTGATAATGACATCAAATACACTGCAGGAAGTTGAGTAAGCTGCATTGGCAGCAGCCTAACTTCAAGAGAGGCAGTGCCTTCGCTTGGAAAGTGATGCTCTTTACAAATATAAACAGCGCTAAAGGAACGCAAGACCCAAGGGCAGTGCGTGTTCTCTTTATCCTCAAGATGGTTTAACTCCGCTAGATGAATACCAACCAAGCAGCTCACCTTTCCACATTGCTCTGAAAGAAGCTTTATTCAATGTTCACCTTGCATCTTTTGATTTGGAAGGAGTTTCAAAGAGTGCGTGCTGGTACATCTAAGAACTCCTCTCACCAGAGGCAAAAGGGGGACAGTGACAGGTGCAAAGCATCCCGCCCCCATAAGCACTGCACGATCAGCGCATCCACTCGCATACATGCAAATACATAATTACTCACTACAGTGGAATCTCGATTATACAAATCTCATGTGGTCACAAGAGGGATTCGTATCATCCAAAGCGAACAAAATTGGTATGCAGAAGCACAGTAAATGCATTCACGCGAATCTGCTTACGGCTGACAGGATTTATTTACAGCAGTGCACCATCGCTCACTCTTTGCCATGCGTACTGCACTACTGGTGATTGTGACGTTGGCAATGGAGAATGTGACCGTGGCTCGTACGTTTGTATCATCCATAGTGGCGTGTGAGAGTCGTTGGAACATCTGAAATTCTGCACACTGTAGACAATGCACTCTGTGCGGGGAATTTTACAATTTTGTATCATCCCGAAATTCGTATCAACAGTGTTCGTATCATTGAGATTCTATTGTACATAAGAAACTATGTGTATGCACACTAGAGTTTCTCTGTGGCTTGCATCTCTCTATAGCTTTCATGTCCCTTGTAACTCAGGCCCGAGTGTACAGCGTTGTGCTTTGGTGCCTAGAGTTATGCGGGATTTTTCCGTTACATGCTCCGCCAACAACGGCGGTTACTGGGATGGAAGTCCCGCCTCTGCTATCGCTTCAAAATTTTTCTTATAACTCTTGGGTGAACCACCTTGTATACTTGGTGGTTGCAAGGATGACAAAAGTTTAATATAGTTTGAACACCGGCTGGCTGGTATTAGAACATTCTAACGAAACTTTCAGGTTTTCCTTTGTCTGGCTATGCCCTCAGGCAAAGAGCAAAAGAAACAAAAGATTTGCTGATGTTTTGTTGCCTCAGTATACAATCCGCAGAAAAACCTGCGTTGAATTCAGTTTTCTTGCGGAAGAGTTTAGCCATTTCTGCATAGCTTGAACATCAATTTTCATCACTGCGGAGGTGTGGTCTGCCGTCGTGTCTTTATCAATGAAATTTCGACATCGAAGAATTCTGCATTTGAAGAGCCGTGAGTATAAAGTTTACCTCACTTATTCGTCTCTTTTAGTTTATTTATTTGTGCTCCTTGCTCAAGGGCCGATACAAGTTAGCTGTGTTGAACAATAACGAGATACTTCGGTTACCAGCACGAGCACAATGCGTATGAAAAGAGAAACTCCTCGACATAAAATTACTCACGACAAGTACTTTACATGACTCCAAACAAAAAAAATTGTTTACAGCACTAGCCCAGCCCAGTTTAGCCTTTGCACTTTGTTTCCCATTGTTATTGGGTAGCCTTGGAGCTGAGTGGACAGCTCTGGATTGACTCGTGAAGAGAGGTCTTGGTTTTCCCTTTTTCTTGCAGCCTTTGTGTAGAACTGCCTACCTTTTTTCTCAATCTCGGGTTTTAGAGAACATGTTAATGATGCTTAGTAAATATCACGGTGAAATTTTCGAAAGGATGAAGAAATGTTTTGAAAACCTCTGACAAGAATGAAAAATGATTGCCTGCTTTAGATTCATGCAGTCCCTACATTCTAGCTCATAGGGGGGCCTCAGATCCCTTGTCAGTATTGGTGGGTGGTTTGAGTACAAAACAAAGTGAACCCTTCAACGTAGTTTCCGTGCTCAAAGGCATCTTCAGCAGCATTTATGTTGAACCCGTTATTAAAGGTGCACTGTAGAGGAATCTGAACTCGTCTTTTTACCACTGGAACTCAATCTACACGTTCTGAGCATTCTTAGAAGCTTCTATTTACTGACCTGTGTGTCCGATTTCCCTAACTAAATCGAATTAATGTCCGGCCCCCACCTTTTTTTTTTTATTTCTCCCTCGTACGGTGGGCAGAGTCGACCAACGCGCGGGGAGTGCCTTTCACCCAGTCTCGTGGCGGCTTGCCGCTCTGCCATCGGCGGAGTAATACGTAGTAATCCACAGAAGCAAATATTCCGCGCGTATTTTTATTTCTGCGGCCTTATTTTGCGGCTATATTATCTGCGAATGAAACTATTTATTCATGGAAACCTAAAAAACAATATAAAGCGAAAGCAAAGCCTCCACGGAGCTGGCTGAAAGGCACTCCACGCATTGGTCGACTCCGCCCACCGATGAGGGAGAATTCAAAAATAAAGGCGGGAGCCGGACGTTAATTCGATTTAATTAGAGAAATCGGCCACACAGGACAATAAGTCGAAGTTTCTAAGAATGCTCGGAACGTGTAGATCGAGTTCCCGCGGGAAAAAGGCGAGTTCAGATTCCTCTTCAATGCACCTTTAATTACTTTTAATTCAATTAATTTTTTTTCTGATCATAGATAATGGCTTTCATTGGTTCGCCATGGCGTCTTTTTCTGACGTCATGCAGCTACCATGGCCGCGGCCGGAAGCTCCGCCTCCTCCCGCGCGCGTCCGAAGCCGGGCGAGGGACGGAGTGGGCGGGGCGGGCGGAGGAGCGCCGACATTTCAGCGTGCAAAGGGACGAGAGGAGAGAAAGGCGCAAAGACACAGTTACTCAGCTTCCTCAAAACACTAAAAAAATTCTTGCAGGAGGATGTTTGTAAAGTGGCGTCCTTTAAACACCGCAACTTTATCGAGCCCCTTTCGGAGCCCTTTATCGAAAGTTGGTAAATTTAATTTGCCACATTTGAGCAGCATATATACTTTTTCTTTGAAAGTGTGTAACGCTCGTGCAAGCTGAAGCTGTCATTGCTGCCAATGCTGTTGTGATGTGTGCAAAATTGACGCTTGATATCTGCGTGCCCTTTCAGTATACCCTTTCAGTAGCCCTTTCGATGAGCATGCAAGTTTCTGTATGGAGTGCATACAATGCAGTGCATTCAATGCTGCGGTTGCTTGCCCTGAAATACAATTAGCTATGATTTCGCTCCCACTGTCTGCAGGTAGACAAGAGATTCGTTCTTATAGTGGTCACAGCCATTGTCAAGACCATTTGGCGGCGATAGCGCTCGCGCCCTTTTCGGCAGACGTTTCTAACATACTGTGATCGAACTGCGACGCAACAAACGGAGACGTAGTCAGCACAGCAAGGCTCCGCGATCAAACCGTGAAAGATTGGTTTATTAGGGTTTAACGTCCCAAAGCGACTCAGGCTATGAGGGACGCCGTAGTGAAGGGCTTCGGAAATTTCGACCACCTGGGTTTCTTTAACGTGCACTGACATCGCACAGTACACAGGCCTCTAGAATTTCGCCTCCATCGAAATTCGGCCGCCGCGGCCGGGATCGATCCCGCGTCTTTCGGGTCAGCAAAGCGTTAAAGAATGAAGACAGCAAGGCCAAGGCTTGGTAAGGCTTTCGAGCAGCTTTCGAAATACGCACATTGGTGTGCACTACTACAGTGAAAAAAGCAGCAGCTGATATAGCAGCGCTTTGGCAGCCCGGCGGAAGATGGCGCCTGGTGCCTGGGTTTAGGGCGTTTGGGGTATAGTTTTCACACTAGAACTGTTTTCATTGATACTGTCTCGTCGGTATTTGTGTGTGTATTTGCCGCTTCGTGTTTGATAGTGGTATTGTTTTTATGTGTGTGTGTATCCAGCCAAGGCACCTTTGTTAGGCGCCCTCCCGTTACAAAGGGAAGGCTACATCATCATCATCATCATCATGAGAGTGGCGCGAAGCGGTTCCGGTGCGAGTTCCGTGAGTATCCTATTCTGGGTCCAGTGTCTGGTGGGTGTACCTGTAAAACGTCGCGCTTGTAACGCATGAAAAGTGGCGCGTATCATACGTTCTCTTAGAAGCAGAAGTTATCGAAGTGTCTGTAACAATATCCGAACTGGCAGTGCGCAGGTCGAGCTTGTCATCGTTTGCGTAGACGTTAGATCCGATATTCAAATCACCAAGATGGCGGGAGATTTGCCGGAAGGCTGGGAAATGCGGATGAGCCGTACGAGAGGTGAGCTGTACTACTTGAACACGGTGACCAAGGAGAGTCAGTGGCGGATTCCAACAGAGCCTGCGCAAGCATCAGCTGCAAGTATGCAAGAAAGAGGCGCGGTGCGGTTCTCGCACTTGCTCGTCAAACACCGTGACTCGAGGCGGCCGTTTAACTGGCGCGAAGAAAACGTCACCCGGACCCAAGATGAAGCGCTCGCCCTCATCAAAGAATACCGCGAGTATATTGTGTCAGGAAAGGTGACCTTCCAGGAACTCGCGAAACTAGTCAGCGACTGTTTCTCCTCGAAGAAGTTTGGAGATCTCGGCACCTTCGTTCGCGGCAGCATGCAGAAACCGTTCGAAGATGTTGCCTTCGCGCTCGATGTGGGCGAGCTCTCCGAGCCCGTCTTCACCATAACCGGCATCCACCTCATTCTACGGACGGCATAGGAAATCATCCTGCTTACGCGAGTGACGGTGAGCTTTTGACGGAGCTCTTCTGCCGTCACAGTATCACAAGACTGCAGCTTACGTTAGCTCCGGCGACGCTGTTGCTTTATCGCCGGTGGAACTTTGATTTCCAGGAAAGGAAACTTTGATGCCGGCAACACGTTGTGTGGCAGAGTTTAGCCATCTGTTGTGATTCATATTCGCCTATACATCGTCACTGACACCCGGCTCTCGCTGATATAGCCGTGGACTTATGACTGCGCTCTACGGCCGCTGCATTGAGACAGGACTGCGGTTCACTTGTTAGCTACATCACCGCTATTGCTTTCTTTTTGTTGTTGTTGTTCAAGCTGCCAAGCCGGCTGCTTGGTGTGTTGTGTTGTGATTGCAGCAGTACTCAACTTGTGTTCTTCGAAGGTGTACTTTGTGTTGCACAAGGCGGAATAAAATGTCACAAAAAGGAAAAAGACAAATGTGAGGTGTTCTGTGTCCGAAACTGACATTCAATGGGGAGCCGTCTGCACATAGGCTCATAATACCGACTGTTGCGCGCAAATCAGAGAAAATCGAAAAAAAATTCTCTCGGCCTAACCGCACGTTTGTTCGGGCTAAAATTTTGCACAGAGGTTGCATTTGGCGGTCAGTTTTGTTTTATACCACATTTAGGTGGGGTACTTGCCTGATTCGGTCAGAATTATTTGGAAATCCTCATTGTCTGCGGCGACGGAAAACCAGAACAGAAAGACTTCGCAGCGCTGGTAACCGTGGCGCCATCTCGCAGTCACCGGAGAAACGAGCCCTCTACTGGGGAGGGCGGCGTAGGAGGACTTGGACTCGCATCAAAGTCACGGCCATGGCCTTCTCTTGATCGCTGTACGACCGCATTTTCGGTGATGTCTCGCGCTGCTTCGCAGCAGACAGCACCAAGCAAAAATGATTTGCTCACCAATTTAGCACAGCTGGGTTTCTCCGGTTGGTACGAGATGGCGCTACAGGTACCACTGCTGAGAAGCCTTTCGGTTTTGGTTCCCCGTCGCCGCAGACGATGGGGATTTCCAAATAATTCTGACCGAATCAGGCAAGTACCCCACCTAAATGTGTTATAAAACAAAACTGACCGCCAAATGCAACCTCTGTGCGAAATTTGAGCCCAAAACAACATGCGGTTAGGCCGAGATAATTTTTTTTCGACTTTCTCTGATTTACGCAACACGCGATAGACAATTTACCAAACTAGGACTTAAAGGGTCAGTCTACTGAATTTTATCGACCATATTTTCTTTGCGGCAACCGATAGGTCTTTACTCAAATTACCGTTTAGCCAGCTGTGGTGCCAAGGAGTGCGGTAGAACATTTTAAAATAGAATTTATTAATGTGGGAACACATCTCTATGAGATGGTAGTCTCATCTGGCAACCATCTGGATTTCCGCCGCTCGGCGACAAACATGGCGGCGCCCGTCGAAGCCGGACATAGCCGGACCTCTCGCTTCGGACTGAATTCTCGTTGTTGCTGCCTTTTTCAGTGCGTTCACTGGCCATAAATGGGGCGCCTGTCTTTCGCTTCGTCTCATCTCGCCTATAAGAAAACATATAAGAGATAAATTTGCTTTATTTTAATAATTAGAGTGGCGATTCTGCTGCTCCTAGACTTAAGTGGAGAGTCGGTTTGTTTACAGCAATGGTTCCCGACCTGACGACCAGATGGCGCCACTATAGGCTGCGTTTATTTTTGCGTCTCTGCTAGCATACCGTATTGTGCGTTTTTATCGTAAAGACTCAAAATTTTTCTTACCTCAACCGGTGGCTCGTTTGCGGTGAAACTGCACACAGAGCTTGCGTATTATGGTAACTTTTGTATCGTAGCAAGTTTTACAACGGTACTTACTTGGTTCAGTCGTACATGATGCAAAAGCGTAATCGTCTGCGTCGAGATCGGCGTACCGAAACCCAAAACACCGAGTTTTTGCTGAAGGGCGGCAGTAGCGCCATCTGTCTTCTGCAGTGGAAAGCGTCACAAGGCGCCAAGGCGAGCGTTGCAAGGAGCGCGGACCCTTTGATTACGCCGTTCTGGCCTTTTCGTCTGTTTCAACTGAAGCGCTTCGAACATTTTCGGCCAACTGAGCGGAAAAAAAGCCTGAAACAACTATTTTAACGAGGCGGTGCCGTTAAAAGAATATTTTTTGGCTTCTTTTTTTCGTCCAATGTCTTTATCCAATTCAGCTTATATCGTCTGCTTTCGTGGCTCTCCTAAAGCGTCGGAGGACGACGTCGCGAAGTCCCGAGCTGTGTTTTTCTTGTTTAATTTCGTTGTGGAAGACAGATGGCGCTACTGCCGCCCTTCAGCAAAAACTCGGTGTTTTGGGTTTCGGTTAGCCGATCTCGACGCAGACGATTACGCTTTTGCTTCAAGCACGGCTCAACTAAGTAAGTACCGTTGTAAAACTTGCTACGATACAAAAGTTACCATAATACGCAAGCTCTGTGTGCAGTTTCACCGCAAACGAGCCAGCGGTTAAAGGGGTGGAGACACCAAATTTGTGGTTCGCGCGTTCTTAGTTTCAAACGTTTCTTATGGCTCCAGGAAGCATTATACACACTCAAAGATTCATATATTCACAGCGAATAATTTATTATAGCATTTTTAGGTGAACGATTTTCGGTTTCGGTTTCGGAACGCCGAGTTGTACAGTGACGTCACAGAAGGGGAAGATCAACTGCTTCGCTTGGTCACGTGGGCCCACAAAAGTTGTGACGCACCTACTGCTGCATCGTCTGCTTTCCCACACACGTGCTGACCAGCGCATGGAAACAAACAACTGCACGTCTAGTCCCAGCAGCTCGGATACTGACAGATCTGATTCCAATGAGTGAGGACATCGACTTTCTTTTTTGTTCGCACGCTAATATCGCCTTCGCGGGTTCGCGTGAGGATGCGAAACACTTTGAAAAATGCCAGTAAGCATCGCTGCGCCGCTCTACGCAAGCTGCGCCCACAACCGGTGTCACACTTCGCTGCCGTGCAGCAGTACCTGAGCGCTGCTTGGGATGGTGTACAAATATCACAAGAAAAGACAAGATCGCCTTGTTATCAGAACTGGCAGCTATACTCGAACAGCGACAAAGCATGTCTGCTTATGTTGGGAGCTTTCGGCAACGGCACCACTCGCGGGCGCTCCGGTCGACGAGCTCTGCTGCTGCCTGGCTGCCGTGGTCGTCGCTAGGCCTATAGCCTGTTTAGCAAGCGGCTGGCGCTTCGGAAGTCGCCTGCGCTATAATAAAAGGCGCACTTTTCACAAATAGCTGTAGTGTTAACAGAATCATCTCACAATAAAATAATAGTATGGTCAATCTCCTCGACGCCTTCGGCAGCGGAGCTAGCGGGCGCCAGGCGAGCCGGACCCCAACGTCGCGCCAGCGGCAGCTGCTAGGCGCGGTTGTGAGAAATTTGCTCATATCACAGTTGCTACCTCTACTACCAGCTCAGTATTGGTCAGCGATCCTCAAAAATGACACTTTTTTCACATTTCTTGTCCCATGGTTTATTATTTACGTCAAGAACACTCTTTAGCTCGCTTTTATGACGTCGGCAGACGGTATCCAGGCTGACCTACCGGCCGGCAGACTCGGCGTACTTCACGTCCGCACAAGAAAATACAAAACAGCCATGCTACCAGAAAGGATGCTTTCTAGATTCGAGATACGACAGCACGACTGTGCTAAAAGTGGATCTTTTGGCAGCGACACTGCCTGCGGCAACGCCGGCCGACGACCTGCGCGCTGGTCCCAGACTGCCCTAGTCGTCGCTAGGCCTAGCTGCTTTCGCATATCGACTCCGCAGCTGAGGGAGCTGAGGGACTGGCCAGCGCTCAGAAACGTGCTCCGCTCGGCACCCCTTTACTGTGAACTCTTCCCATAATAAAATATATGTTCGATTTCCACGACGTCTTCAGCAACAGAGCTAGCAGACGGCAGGCGAACCGCACCATGCAGGTAGCAGCAGCATCAAACCGGCTGATGAAATTTGCTTGCAACGCAGTCATCACTTCTACCAGGAGCTCGGTATTTGCCAACGATCGTCAGAAACGATGCATTTTTGTTATTCATATATCCCAGGGTTTGCTATGAACGTGAACAAACAATACTATCGTGTTCTTCAGATGCCGGCGTTCGGCACGAAGACTGGCGCAGACCGCCCGGCTCCAAGGAGTGCGCCCTATGTCATCATGACGCTGCCGCTCTCCGCGCTCGCATTGGCTGCCGCTTCCCGTCGTTGTTGCCGCGAGCGGCCCGCTGTTGATATCTAGCAGGCCGGACGCAGGCAACG
Organism: Amblyomma mixtum; assembly: GCF_055824585.1. NCBI lineage: Eukaryota > Metazoa > Arthropoda > Arachnida > Ixodida > Ixodidae > Amblyomma > Amblyomma mixtum. Next base: position 300,531,151 of record NC_143013.1, read on the forward strand.
AGCTGCAATCGGACGTTGCGACGCTGTTCGCAACGGCGCGCCGCAAACCGAGCGAGTGGCGGTTAGCAGCAAACGCGGCTCGCTGGTGCGTCGACTGCGCTCACGCGGCTGTGCCCCCCTCATCGTACGTCACTGTATTTTGGTATGACGTCACTAAAACTTTATTTTTTTACACCCCTTGTGACGTCATGGTTGATGGCGCTAGCGATGGGTCTAGATCGTGAGAGTGAATATTTAGGTAATCTTTGGAACCGAATTAAAATAGTTTTTAAACGTTTGTTGCGTCCAACACCTGGCTGTGAGTGCCCTTGCATACATAGGAATCCCATAGCAGGCTTTTTATAGCTTAAAAATTTGGTGTCTCCACCCCTTTAAGGTAAGAAAAATTTTGAAAGTCTTTACGATAAAAACGCACCATACGGTACACTGAACTAAAAGTGGGAATGTGCTTGCGTTTTGCGTACGTGTAACTATAAATATTCATGTGATTTACAGAAAAAGCGAGCGGTACGCCTTCTACAGTTTACTAGAACAAAACGTGCGTTTCTCTGACATTGGGGCATACAAATGGTACGTAGTATATTCACTTATGCTTCTACAAAAAAAGACTACCACTTTCTTGAACAAAATGAACGTTTGGGGTCGCCACCATGCTTTTTTACGCGACTTTTAACGCCAAAATAAAATATATATTCCTGCCTAAACCGGGCGCAGACCCCTCGTTATTGATGTTATAGGGTGCGAACTACCAGAATATGCCATTATTTATACACTCATCTCGGTGAGTAGACTGACCCTTTAAGTTCGCTTAGTCATAATGGTTTGTACCGCACGGTTAAAACGAATAGTGTAATTTCTGTGCATGGTATAATTAATAAATTTTCACGCGCCAAAGACCAAGGAGATTCAAGGGCGCATTCTATAGTGAAATGAAGGGGCTTCGGATTAATTTCTACCACCTAGCGCTGAGTAATGTGCACGGTGCAGGGTTCCGGAAATTTCGACCACCCGGGGTTCTTTAACGTGCACTGACATATCGCACAGTACACGGGCCAGTAGAATTTCGCCTCCATCGAGGATTCGACCGCCGTGGCCGGGATCGAACCCGCGCCTTTCGAGTCAGCATCCGAGCGCCGTAACCACTGAGCCACCATGGCGGCGGTTTAATCTTAATTTAAAATTAACATTAAAAAGCTCACAAGACGATTCCGATACTGGGTTCTTAATACTTTGTAATGTGAAACTCAGCGTTGCTGTGGAGGCGAATTTTCCGACAGGCTCGCACAAAAACATTTGCCAAACACATATTCAGCGTATTTCTCCCAATACTGTTATCAGTTTTTAAATATAGGCTTTTCGGTATGGAAGAGCATACTCTTTAGCCCAGCATCGTCAGCTGTGGTGTGTTAACTAGCAGGATGGTTAACTATCAGGAAATGTATGCATGCATGCATAATGTACGAGGATCATCCCAAAATTAAGGTCTCCAGTTCCTTTATAAATCGAAACAAATGTTTATTTCAAGCAATTTACAAATCACTTAAAAGGAAGCGGAGATGGGGAGAGGTGCCGCAGTAGGCGGCTCGGCGGAGCTCTTGCGTCACTCCAGGCTTAGCCAGAGCTAAACCACAGCCAATTTTTTTCTTTTGTATCCTTCGGTTCCTTGTTCAGTTCATGCGGCGCATTTCTGAATCAGCGAAAGCAATGCTCAACGCTTCACTAGTCAGTGACCAAATGTACAGCTGCAACGGAAAAAGAATGGCACAAGTGAATCATGACCGGAGCGAAAAAATCGCGACACGCGGCGCTTTTGCTGCCGAGTGCGCCGATAGCGAGAGTGCCAGGAACATTCCATTTCCTAAAGCGGGGGTGGCCGGCAGAAAGCAGCCCGCCTAGACATTCGCCCATAAGAAATGCAACTTCTTAAACGAACGCCTGTAGACGTCTTATCAGCCAAACCGTGTGCTAAGCCGGCGAAGCACATAATCTAGTTTTATTTATTTTTTTTTTTGCGCTAGCGTAGAGAGCAACGTTATCTTTATCACCCGTTTTCCTTTAAAAATGTGCTGGGGATGCACTGTCAAAAGTAACGTGTGGCAGTGCCTGCTTTCGGATGGGCTGCTTTCTGTCGGCCACCCCCACTTTGGAAAGTGGAATGTGCCAGGCACTCTCGCTATCTGCGCATACGGCTACAATAGCGCCGCGTCTCGCAATTTTTCCGCTCCGGTCATGAGTAACTTGTGCTAATCTTTTTCCGTTGCAGCTGTACAGCCATTGCCCAAAGTATAGAGCCCGAGATATTTGCTTCTGGGTCATGCTGTGTGACTCGGTATGCACCGACAGCGTTTCAAATCTTTTGAAAGCGAAAGGAACTCTCCTCCTCACCCCTCCGAATGTGAGGGCCCACTAGACGACTTGAATAAACCCCTTGGGCTCGTTGCTTTTGACAAAGCTGTACCTGTGGTCAAACTGTCAAAATGTCAGGTGGAAGCAAATATCAGTCTTGTAGAATGGTCAAGGATCCTACACCGTTTTGCTCGGGTAATCAGGCATACACTTCAGATATCTATTTAGCTGTATGTAGCCATTGCACACTGTCTCTCACTTGATATCGTTCTGCTTGTTCAAAACCAATCTAGGGGAGACGCGAACAGACCAATGGAATCTGTGGAAGGGAAAAAAAATTGCATAAATCATGATCGGTAGACCAAGCAGAAGTGATGTTAAAAAAGTTACGCAAGAATATTCATATTTCAGCATATTTTATTCACGTCCACATATGTGGACATATATATGGACATAGCGCCTCAAAGCAGTTATAGATGAAGGCGTATGCACTGCAACATTTGCTTGCATTTTCTAACTGATCGTTAGACATTAATAAATGTTTACCTGTGAGAATATACGCTTCGGAGAATTATTTTTTGGTGCACGACTTCTGAAATAGATAAAAACAGTCGTCCTGCTACGACAGGCCGACAAAAATTCGGCATTTCCGGCACTGAATGCGGTTTTTAGATGTGAACTTTTCACGTCGGCACCTTTTTGCAATTAATGTGCTCAGAAGTTGGGGCTAATGGTTCATGGGAATGCAGTGCTCCATCTGGCCCCATCGAAGGGTTCCCGAGTGACCTGAGCCATCCTGAGCACAGGTGGAGAGGAAGAGAGAGAGAAAGCAGTTGCGGCCTGTTTTAAACATGGTTTTTGTAAAGAGAAGAAATCATTTTTAAAGGTTGTTGTTTGCTCGGCTTGTGTCAGAGACCCGAAACAAACTGTCTCCAAGCTCTCCCAGTCAAAAACAAAAAACCATTGGAACCAATTGGACATTCCAATTAGAACTAAATGGACATTCCCATTGCTTCCAATTGGACTTGCCAATTGGAACCAATTGGTTCCAGTTGTGTCTTTAGCCCCCGACCAATTGGATCCAACTGGACTAGCCAATTGGACCCATTAGGCCAGGCAGTTATTTCACCCAGAAAATATTCACAAAATATGTTACGTTCATTGAGAAAGGTAGCTAAATGTTTGAATAATATGCTCTGATATTGGATAAATATTTCTACAACTTAACACATTGTAATGTGCAAAAACAAAAACTCATTTATAAGGACTGCAGGAAGACACTCTGCCTAGTGCCAATCAACATTTTTCTACGGAATTGAAATTAACATGCTTTTATGGAAATCAAACTCAACAGACACACATGCATCACACACAACAACACTGCACATTCAGGCACTAGTAGCATACATTAGCTCAATATGTACATCCAGAGAACACACTTCTGCTCCAACTTATATACAAAATTTTTTAGGCTCTCATGCTGGGGCCAGTGACGCGTGCCCACTGAACGCAGTTAATTAATTTAATTTCAGCTCCAGTGGTGGTGTAGGTGATGAGTACAATTTATTAGGCTAAGCTGCTGATAGCTCTTATTGTAAGTACCATATTGTTCTGCCTTTTTCGTAAAACATGCAAACATTCATTGGATAAATTGGGTGCAGTTGGGCGGACCAATTGGATGCAATGGGTAAGACCAATTGGGCTCACCAATTGGAAACCCAAATGGTCCAATTGGATAGTCCAATTGGACCATCCAATTGGAACACCATTCCAATTGGAACCAATTGGAAACCCAAATGGTCCAATTGGACAGTCCATTTGGACCATCCAATTGGAACACCATTCCAATTGGAACCAATTGGAAACTGAACTCGTCCAATTGGAACCCATTGGAAATCCAATTGGTTCCAATGGTTTTTTTTATTGGGGCTACCAGTGTGTTGATTGTTGTTTTGTAGCCTTGGAGCAGAGCGGTGAGCTCTGAATTGACTCGTGATGTGAAGGCGCACGGGTTCCCCTTTTTCATCCCCCTTTGTGTAGTGATGCCACTTTGTATTTTTCTCAGTCTCGGGTTTTATACAGAGTATTAATGATTATTGCTAAAAGCCACAGCGAAATTTTTAAAACTGTACAGAATAAATGTTAATACCACCACTGACAAGAAGCATAAAATATGGTTACCTCCATGCCTAACACCCTCCGCGACCCCTCTGACCACCTGGGGTTTTTTAACGTGCACTAACATCGCACAGCACACAGGCCTGCAAAGCCGAGCCTCGGCTCTATCCCCCACACCATCCCTCCCTCGACAATTATCATCAGAGACTTTGGAGGCGGCTCCAAACACGCACTTTACCCTCCCCTACTATATACGCTCGCGCTATCGCCAAGTCTACACACAATTCCCTCCTGTACCCTCTGCCACCACCTCAAAGAAACTCTCGACCATATCCTTGTGTGGCGGATGCTCCCCCGCGGGCACGTGCCCGCGGGGCTTGGCGCACTTACCACTTGGGAGGCTTGGGAGACCTCACTGCGCTCCGAGGACCCGGCCAAGCAAGCCATCGCCGCAGGCTGGCCTGTCAGTGTCATGAGCCTTCGGGACATGAACGTTTGAGTGCAGTGGGGCCGTGCGGGGGCCTAATGACTTGAGTGTCCCAAACTCCCCTGTTCCAAATAAAGTTTTCACCACCACCACCATAGGTCACCGCGCTACTTTGAAAGTGGTTTCTCTGTCGGCTATTTTCATGAACAACGCTTCAGCGCTGGAGTCGTCCAACGTTCTCAGAAGCATAGTTTTCAGCACCTGTAAGCAGTAAGCCCATTTCGTACCACACTTGCCCCCCTCCCCGTTCCCAAAACGGCACACAATGGGCAGAAAACACCCAAGCGTAACCCTGAACGCCCACCGCAGCACTTTATCTTCGTCTATGACTATGAAAATTGGTGCGCCGTTTCTACATTAACCTATTGACACATTCCGAATAGTAAATTGCATTGTTCACGACCATTTGAAAAGATAGCTAGCAAAAATGAAAGCTATTTACTCTCCCCGCCAAACAACGTCGTCATGCCCACATTTCCTTGTTTTTATTTTTACAAACGCATTTCGTTGTAGCTGCAAGAGATGGCGCCACAAACTTAACAAGGATAGGATAGGATGGATGGATGGATGGATGGATGGGTGGATGGGTGGATGGGTGGATGGCTGGATGGATGGATGGATGGATGGGTGGATGGATGGATGGATGGATGGATGGGTGGATGGA